>NW_011889087.1:2108923-2209108 GCF_000151845.1 Pteropus vampyrus | reverse complement strand
GAGGCCACCACATGTTCACATATATACTACTCTGTGTATGTGATGTGAACAGCGCCCCTAAGATTCAACACTCTTGTGCAGTACACCACTGGAAGCTAGTATTTGGCGGCTCTGCTTTCAGGCAGGAGTCAGGAAAAACCAGAGAAAGTTTAGCCAAGCTTGAGGTGGAAACAGTACTAGGGGGAAAAAGCGGATTTGGGAATGTGGCGGAACAGGCATGACTGGACAGGACTGGACAGTCTGTCAAGCTAATGAGATGTCACTAATGCTTATGCTTGAAGCTGGGCCAAGCAGGACTCTGTGCTCTACTGGGAGCCGGGCCTGATGCCTGTGGCCAGTCTATGTTCCGCAGGCTCCCTAGTCTGGGGCAGCTGCTCATTTCTCCCCCAGACCACCTTGGGCACAGGGCGTCCTAAGAAGAAGAGAAGGAGAAGGAGGAGAGTGTGAGCCCCAAATTTGTAGCCTCCAGCAGCATATTAAGGTCCTGAAGGCAGCTGGCAGCAGAAGGAAGGAGGCCGAGGAAGGATTTGGGGGCAGAGCTGGCTGTCCTGGGGTGAAGGAGGCAGTGAGAGAGGATCAGCCGCTTTCCAGGGGCTCTCCCACGGGACCCTCTGATGTAGCCCCTGGTTCTGGGGCCTGCTCAGTGTCCCACAGGCCCCACCCCCCTGAGGCACAGGCAGCCTGAGACTCCCCCCTTTTGGGAATCCAGGGGCCTGGCTGCCTGTCCCCGAGGGGAAGAAGGTGAGGTCTGTTAGGGAGCAGCGGACAGAGGTCTGCTATGGGGAGCAGAAGGAGCAGGGCCTGGCTGGAGGGGACACTGCAGGACGTGAGGGCTGTGCCCTGGGGGCTCACGCCCATAGGAGCGGTCCCTCAGATCGCCACTGGTACACCCACTGCTCACACCTCCCACAAGCTCAGGCACACAACTCTCACCCTCGGGAACCTAGAGGTTGCACAGCGATCCACGCTTTTATTCAGACCCACACGTGTGCAAGTCCACACCATAGCCCCGGCGACATCCACGGGCTGGCTCATTCACCCCCAGTCCCCCCACGCGCCTGCTCTGGCCAGTGACCGCCACGGTCACCCGCGCCGCCCACCCGGAGATCCTCCGCGGCCAGTGGAGTTCGGGGGGTGGGGGCGGGCCGGCCTGGGCGTCCCGAGGCGAACTGCTGTTTGCGCAGCTAAGTGCAGTCTGTGTACAGAGCGGCGGGGCGGCGGAGCCGGAGCGGCGTTTATCTCCGCAAACAGTGCGCCCGCGCGCGGGGCCGCCGCGTCCATTAGCCGCAGCCACCGGAACCCCAGCGCCGCCGCCCTTATCCGGCGGCCGCTGATAAGGACCGGAGGGAGCGAAGGGGACAGTCAGTCCCTGACCCCCCACCCCCGCCCCGCCTCCGATGGCCCCAGAGATCCGGGGAAATGATGGGGTCGCTGTTAGGAGGGCCCCCGCCCAGGGGAGCCTTCCCTGAGCTTTCCGGCGGCTGCGGATCCTGTTCCGTCAGCCTCTCTCCCTACGTCCCTCACCCACAGCCCCACCAGCCGTGGGGGCTCCATGTAAGCCTCTCCCTACCTCGTCCTGCCTACCCCTCTGTGGTCGTCTACACCGCCAAGGACATATGTCTTGACTTGGATTCTCAGCAGGTGGGAGCAGGAGGCTCCTCGAGAATTCCTAAACATTTCGACCACCACCCCTGCTACTACTACTAGTAATAACACCTAACTTGACCGAGGCTTGATTGGGGCTGCTTAAGAAGCATTACTATCATGTGATTTCATTTTCCCAACAATTTCCCAACACCTCTGAGAGTGGGGGATGCACTGTTATCACCTCCATCTTACAGAGGTGGACACTGCTTGCTTAGAGAGGTTGAAAACCCAGCGCGTGGATTCGAACCCAGTGCTGTCTGAACCCAGAGCCTGCGCCTGCCTTCTCCTAAGAGACCAGCTAGTTGGTCCAGCCTCCTCCATTTACCGATGAGGAAACTGAGGCACAGAAGGGGGACAGTCCTAGGCAGGCCTCTGTGCTGCCACTTCTATGCCCTGCCCGCTGCATCTGGGTGTCAGGCATGAGTGTGCTCTGAGGTTATTGCAATGGATTGTCTTAAGTCTAGACCAGCTCCTGATGGGATCATTAAATCTCGATTTTGCTGCTAATTAAATTCAGCCCGAACGCATGAGGTGGTGGTATCCGGCATGATATTATTTGTTTGTTTCTCTTCCAAACTGGTAGAAAAGTGGTTATTTGACTTTAGAAAAAGAAAAGGCCGTTCTAAATACAAAAACAAATGGAAGAATTATAAAGAAAGCTTTTTATAAATTAAACTACATTAAAATGTAATGCTTCTCTATATTACTAAAAGAACTAAAAGGCACAACTCAAATTAAGAAAACACATTCATAACATATACAACCAAAGAAGCATTAGGATCTGAAATATATGAGAGTACCTACAAATCAATGAGAATATAACAGACACCCCATTCTAAAAAGTGAGCAAAGACAATATACAAATCACTAATAAATGTGGAAAATATGTATACAGTCTCACTATTAATAAAAAATGCAAATTAAAACAAAGACATACTTTTCCTCAATTAAAAAAATTGGCAATGTTAATGCCCAGTGCTGCCCAGGCTATAGTAAGCTCTTTTGCAAACACTAGCAATAATATTGTAAGAGGACTTTTGGGAGGCTAGTTTAGAGTAACATGTGTATACCCCTAATCCGAGGTTTCCATTTCTGTGAGTATAACCAGTGGATCTATCCAGAGATAAGCACAAGGATACCCATCTCAGCAGCAATCAAAAATAACACACACACAAAGAGAGACACAACACAAATATTCGAAATGGCCAACAGGAAAATTACAGTATATACGAAAAATGTACTACTTTGCTGGAGTCATTAAAAATCATGTTTTAGGGTGGAAAAAGTGAAGGGATTAAGAAATACAAATTGCCAGTTATAAAAACAGTCATGGGGATATAAAGTACAGCCCAGGGAATATAGTCAATAATATTGTAATAACTGCAATGGTGTCGGGTGGGCACTGGACTTATTGGGGTGATCACTTCATAAGTTATATAAATGTCTAATCCTTATGTTGTATGCCTTAAACTAATGTAATATTGTATGTCAACTGTAATTGAAAAAAATTTTTAAATTTTTAATAATTTAACCAAATAATTTAAGCCCATTAGAAAAATGTTAAATGACATGAAATATTTATGACATATGCTTACATGGGAAAAAAGCATAGTACAAAAATTGGTACATACAGAATAATTCCAAGTATATAAATATACATGTGTGTATGTATATACGTGTGTGTGTGTGTGTGTGTGTGTGTGTGTGTGTGTGTGTGTGTATAAATCTTGTAGGGATATTCTATTCATAAAAATATTAAGAGTGGTTATATCCTGGGATGAGATTACAGGTGATATTTTCTTTATATTTCTCTGTAATTTTTATAGTTCACTTATTATTTTTATAATCAGAAAAGTTTTAACTGAGAAAGTTAAAAACCAACAAGAAATGAGAACAAAAAAATGTATAATCCGTAAAGTATTGTTTCTTCCATTTTTTTAGTCCAGACTAGAGAAACGTGTTGTTGACTTTTGCTCCTCCGTGGGGCCCCCAGACTTTCTGAAAGCTGCCCTCTGGCCTACTCGCCCACAGGGACCCCTACCCTGGCCATGAGTATCTCACCCAAACTCCACCTGTTGTCATCTCCTTCATTCCTGCCTTCCCTCTGCAAGGCAGGAGTCTGCCCATCAGTTCCCTATCCCCCCACCCCACATCTTGTCATAGGCCTTAGAACTACAACTGAATGCCTCTCACCACCACCACCTCCCTGCCTCAGCACCAAAGCCCTTCTCCCTCTCCCCGCCCGGTCCTCTGGCCAGGAATGAGGGCCTGAAGAAGGACCAGTGCCAAGAGCTTTGGTATCACTAAAGAAAAAGCAGAGGCCAGGCCCAGTGCCTGGGAGGAACAGATTTAAGGTTCTCCAGGATTCGGTAACAGGGTGTGGACACACCCTTGGTCCATAAAGAGAGAGTTGAGTGTCCAGGTACTTCTCTCCTAAAGACACACACCCAAGTGTATGTTCAGGAGAGGTGGCATTTAGGGTGTCTGAGGAGGGGGCTAGGTGCCCATTACCTCCCATGGTTCATCCCAGAACTAAGTCACATGATTTCTGTGGCTGGTGCACCCCAAGTTTCTGTAGTCTTGCAGCCTAAAGGAAAGGATCATTTGAGGACTGTAGCACCAGACAGGCCTAAACTGGAATCCCAGCTCTACAGCCCACTGATTTTCAGCAAGCCAATTGCCCTGAGAGCCTTGGTTTCCTCATTTGTACATGGGAATCAGAATAATGCCCTTGCAAGGTCACACTGTAAGGATCGCAGATAATGGAGAAAAACCCAGAGTGGGTGTTCATTAAACCATACCCATGGCTGGTATGCCTACCCCAGGACTCAGCACCTCAGGCCACTGTCAGGGGAGCCTGCATGTCCCTGCCCCTCGGCGCAGTCACTTGCTCACATGTGGTTTCTCATGTCCAGCCGCACAAACCACTTTTTGAATCTCAGCTCTACGTGTGTTTGCTGCATGCCGGCCTAAGCGGTTCGCCTTTAATGTATATAGCAATCCTACGTGGTACGTGTTATTAGCTCTGTTCTACTGATAAGGAAACTAAAGCTCAGAAAGGTTAAGCAACCTGTCCCAGGTTCCACAGCAGGTAAATGGCAAGGCCAGGGCTCAAGCTCAGGCCATCCTGGCCCTGGTTCAAGTTCTTTCCTGTCTCAGGCTGCTTCGTGGGGCCAGATGCCAGCACATTCCTCCGGCCCGTGTCCACCCCCTCCTCTGGTGGTCAGCACAGATGTGAGTGACTGTGGCCCTGAAGTCGTGTCTCTGTTATCGATAATCTCAGGCTGGGCAGACCTCTCTCCTCCTCTGCCCTTATTAATTGCACCAGGAGCCTCCTGAGAAAATCAGGCCTCCCTTCCCTGAACCCCTGCTGCTCTCTGGCTTAATTACTTCTGCTGGCTGTAATGAATGTCTCCGAACCCCTGAGACATGGAACTTCAGCAGAAACAGCTCCTCCATGACTCAGCCTCACCTCCCCTGGCCCGTCCTTTGAGCGGAGACATAGGCCTGGCCCCTATCCCTGTGTCCAGCTGATCCTCAGCTTCAGCTACAAAGGGCATCTGTGGGTGAGAGACTCCCAGCCCCTCAGCCTCCCTGCCCCTGATGGAATGCAGACCTGAAAATCAGACGATGAGGGGTTAACTCCACATTGGGGGTCTGGATCATCAGCCCCTCATCCAGCAATCTGCCCATCTGCATTGGAGCAGACAGCTCAGAATGGCAGCTCTTTCTGCTTCCTCCATGCCCACACCACTGTGGGGACAGTGCGAAGAGGCCATTCTTTCCTTTCATTCATTCACCTAACATTCCCTGAGCACTTACTGTGTGCCAGTCTCTGCTCCAGGCACTGAGAAAATGACAGAGAGCAAGACAGGCGAGGCCTGTTCCCTTTTGAGGCTTACAGTCTAGCAAAAACACAGCCCAAACAAGTGAATGAACAGATAAATAAAATTATTTACAAGGAAAGGAAAGTGGGAACAGAGATAGAGTGATGGCTTGAGTAGCAGGGGATGAGCAGGGAGAGATGGCATGTATACCTCCGTCCCATCTTGTTTAATCCCTAAATTGGAAGCCCTTACAGCAGTCAGCTCTGCATCCCTCATACTTCAAGTCCAACACGGTTTTACCAGGTCATCACCTCCAATCATCCAGGCTTTGGCCACGTATCCACCCCGCCCATAACCTAAAACAACCACAGGGAAGAGAGAGGGTGAACAGTGTCAGGAAGGAGGGTTCCCTGCAGCTGTCCAGCCTCCCCTCTTTCTGCCTCTCCACCTTTCCCCTAGAGTCCCTTATTCCCCCTACCAATCACCAAGATAACTTCCAGGTAGTTTAAAGAGTTAAACATAAAAACAGATTAAACCATAGAAAACCAGGAAGAAACAAATAATCAGACCTCCAGAGGGAAGAGACCTTTATGAGCGTAAAAGCTCTGGAAGAAATCACAGCGAAAGGTCAACAGCCTTGCCCACCTAAGCGTTAAACAGGCGCATGTCATAAAAGCGCATAACCGAAATTACAAACCAGCCCACCTCTCCTCACTGGGTTAACTCCTGATTGGTCCTAGACTCAGATCCACAAGGAATCCTCCCTGACTCCCTCCATCCCTCGCCTCACTGGCTCTGGGTTGTCTGTCACCCCTAAGTGCTCCGCACACCCCCGCTGCTCCACCCTTTACCAAAACACAGATGAAATTGTGTTGTGAAAGTCGATTTCTATTTCAATTTTCATGGTCCGTAGCACCTTGACATCTTAGGTTCACCATGCCCAGCACAGAGATGCTTTACACAGAGTAGAACTCGGTAAGTTTTTTTTAGTAGATATCTATTATATTTTCCAGTTATTTAAAATTTTTTAATTGTAGTAAAATATACATAACATAAAATTTACCATCTTCATTAAGAAACTGCCATACTATTTCTATAGCTGTACCATCTGACATCCCCACCAACAATGCACAAAGGTTCCAATTTCTCCTCATCTTCGCCAGCACTTGTTATTTTCTGGGGGTTTCGATAGTAGCCATCCTAATGGGTCGAAGATGACATCTCACTGTTGTTTTGATTTGTATTTCCTAACAACTATTGTTTTTTTTAATGGAAGAGTGAACAGACTAAAACACATCCGTATGGCAGCTATGAAAAAAGGTTAATATCTTTCATATGTAAAATGAATATACAAGTCTCTAAGTAAAACATTAAGATCCTCAAAAGATAAATGAACATGAACAGATAACTCCAAAAGAGGAAAAACAGCATAAGGATAGTCACCATCACTGGTAACCCAAAAAAGACAAAACAGGATACCATCCATGTTCTACCTGGTAAGATTTCAAAAGTTAAAAAAAAAAAAAAAAAGATAAAACTCACAGCTGGCAAGAGTGCTGGCAAATAGACATAGCCGCTCATTAATGGCTGCTGAGAGTGTATGTTGGCACCACCCTTTTGAAAAGCAACTTTGACCCAGAAATTCAGTTTCTGGGCACTTACTGAAATAAACTCAATTCAGAAATATAAGCATAAAAACATATATCACAGTTTATTTATAATAGTAAAAGCTTGGAAGCATCATAAACATCTAATAGCATATAATCTATATTAAAATTAGAAATATTTCTACAGTATAACATTAGGTAGTCATCCAAAAGATAATTATGAAGTTTATGAAATGAGAAACTGTTTAGGATTTAATATTAAGTGGGAAAAGCAGGATACAAAATGTCACCTACAGTAAGATCGCCACCAGAAAAATAATATGTATAGTAAGTATGTATAAAAATACATGGCAGACTGGCAGAAGGAAACTGGCTGATGGGCCTGTGGTTAATTCTTCTTCATTTTGCTTCTTTGTGTTTCCTCTCTCCATACCATACCTCTCCCCAAACCCATAATATAATTAAAATTCTTCATAAACCTTGATCAGATATTCCCTCTTCTGAATATTTATCCTTAAAAAAATCATTCAATATGAGGAAAATTTCTATGCATAAAGTGCTAATTACAACACTGTTTATAATCATATATAAATTGGATGCAAGCCATGTTTGATAATAACAAATTGACTAAGTGAAAGGAATTTTACTCTTGTTGAAATATTAGGCAGTTACTTAAAGCACAGTTAGGAAGTGTTAAGGGTGAGCTTGTGTCTCTTGAAAAGCTATGTTGAAGTCCTAACCCCCAGTACCTCAGAATGTGACATTATTTGGAAGTAGGGCCATTGCAGATGTACTTAGTTAACATGAGGTCATATTGGAGTAGGGTGGCACTTAGTCCAATATGACTAGTGTCCTTATGAGAAAAAGAGACACACAGTGGGAGAAGATAGCCATGTGACCATGGAACCAGAGACCGAAGCAGTGTGTCTACAGGCTGAATAATGCCAAGGATTGCCAACGAACACCAAAAGCTAGAAAAGACAAGGAAGGATTCTCCCCTAAAGGTTTCAGAGGGAATGTGGCCTTGCTGACAGCTTGATCTTGGACTTCTAACCTCGGAAACTATGAGAAAATACATTTCTGCTGTTTTAAGCCCCCCGTTTGTGATACTTTGTTAGGGCAACCCCAGGAAACCAATACAGGAAGTAATATGAAAAATGTTTATGACATCCTAAGTGAAAAACTAGGAAAATTAATTGTATGTACACAATAACGGCCATGTTTTTAAAGTGTATAAAAAGAGCTTGGAAAGAAACAGACCAAATGCAAACAGCAGGTATTAGTAGGCTAGATAGTTTCCATTTATCTAGTTTTTAGTAATTTTCCTGTTATTTTTACAATAAAGAGTTTTGCTTTAAAAAAAATTAAATCCTAATTGTAACTACAGCTCCTCTTTCCAGTCCTATTGTCAGGATCCTGGTCTCTCTGCCTGCGATCTACCACCCCACCACTCCCATCCCATGTCCGAATCCATTCCTTATCTTCCAAAAGCCCAGAGGGGATGAGGCCACTCCCCTCAAAACCCTACCGAGGGTCCCCTGGTCTACTTAACCCGCATCCACACCTCTGGCCTCAACTTGCCCTCTGCTTTGCCCTTCGCCTGCCGCACCACACCAGCAAGCAAGTCAGCGAACACTAGTCAGTATTCCCCTGGGGTTTCTCAGTCTGAGCCGCAGCAACTGGTAAGGTATCGAGGAAAGCGAGCCCAAGGCCAGTCTTCGAGGCTTGGACTTCAATCCGCTTGTTCTGACAACAGATCAAAACAAAGACCGCTCCCTATCCCAGGGTCCACTCGTCCAACACCCTGCCGGGTACAGTGGACACTCCATTAATGTGTCCCAGCTGAGGATACTCGAGGCCCCTCTTCCCACCTTTGCTCCAAATAAAACCTCCTACTCCTCCTAGTGCCTTTGCCCCCGACTCCTCCCATAGGCTGCACCATCACTCCCGCAACCCTCGGCTGGGTTTTCATGGAAAAGGGTTGGGGTATCGGGATCCCAGAGAGGCCCGCGAAGGCTCTGGGAAGGCATTGGTTGAGGGTGGGGATAGATAGCCAGAGTCCCGGAGGAGAAGCAGTAAGCCTGAGCACCAGGGAATCGACCCCCACCCCAGCCTCCCAGGGCGGGTTTCCACTCGCCCCTCCTGCGCATTGCTTTCCTTTGAGGATCTTGACACTGCAGCCCGACCCTGCGCGTCCAGTCGGGGACTCATCCGGACCTAATACGGAGTGGCCGAGCAGGCATTGCCCCCTCGTGGCAATAGTGTGTAATTACAACCTGCAGACGCACAATGAAACCAGTATCCTTACTTGTTGGGACCTGGCGCCCTGCATTTCCAGGCCATGAGGCTGACAATTCATCCTTAGGACAGTTTCCTGATACCGCACAGTTCCCTACTTACACATTACCTCACTTTGGAACATGCACTTTTTAGGATGAACCATATGAAATTTCCATAGGTTGACCTTTTTTAACACGTGAAAACACAAAAACATACAAAGACACACAGGAACTCTGTCCCACACCTCACCCTCACACACACACAGACACACAACGCTTCTACACACTTCTCTCTCCTCTGGGAGGCACACAGATGGGTACCTCAGGGAGCTTATAGCCATGGGACAGGAAATACCACTTCTCACTACACTACCTTAACAGAGTCCCACACAGCACCCAAGCCCTGCACAGCCCTAAACATTCACATGCAACACCCCTCAGTCCAGCTCCACCCCAGCGTCTTCACCTCATACTCACTAGGGACATCCCTATATTGAGTGCCACCTTTCTCGACCTCTCTGGACCAGCTTACATGTCTGCTCCACGAAACTTTTTGGATTTTAATCCACATAGAATTCCCTGGGGTCTTGTTAAAGTGCAGGTTCTCATTCAGTAGGCTGAGAGTGGGCCCCAGATTCTGCATTTCTAACTGGCTCCCAGGTGGTGCCACGGACAACACTTTGAGTAACCAGGCTCTGCTTCTTTCTCTAGCCACAATTTCCCCAGGAGTTCCATGCTTTGACCATCCCAGAACCCTCCCCAACCCTCTGCCACCTGGCTTTCCCACCCTACTCCCCATCACCCCACTGAAATGGAAGCGTCACTGAGGAGTGAAGCCAAAGGCCTTTTCTCAGACTTTGAGGTGTCTATACTCTAGGCTGCGCCTTACTTCCTGAAGCATCTCCACCCAGGGATTCTGGGTGACTCCTCATGGACCTCCTACTCTGGGCTCCTCCAGCCTCTCCATTTCAGGCTCCTCCTTCTGCAGCCCTCTCCTGGCAGCACATGCCCACACTCAGGGGCTTTGTCTATCACCTCTCCAGGGCCACCCCAACCTTAACCTCTCTCCTGAGCTCTGGGCCCCTTTTCCAGTTGTCTGCTAGGAAGCTCTACCTGTGCCCTGAAAGCACCTTACCTCCACTTGTCTAAAACCAGCCTCCTAGGATCTCCTTAATAATAGTAATGCCTATTTCATGGCATTATTGTTAGAATTAAGTAAATATATATCACGTGATTGGAACAGTACCTGAGAAAGTTTGCTATTATTCAGGATAGTAGCCTTTCCTAAGTACCTCCAGTCTCCAGAGATTGTAACCTGAAGACCCTTTCTATCATAGGGTTGGTGACAAATTCTTCTGTCTCTCTCTCCCTCTTCCTCTCCCTCTCCTTCTCCCTCTCTCTCTCTTTCTCTCCTTCTTCTAATCAAAGAGAAGGTCTCTATCAGATGTTCCTGTCTGAGACACCTCTCTTACCCTGCTGATAATCTCTTCCTTTTAATAACCCCCAGGACAGCAGCCAGAGAGAGGCAGATAGTAGAGAGCCCCCTGCTGGACAAGAGGTTCATAGCACACTTAGAACCGAATATATCAATCCACCAATCAGGGGCTCCCTTCTCCACCTTGTGCTATATATATTTGCAGAATCCAGTATTTCACAGATTTGTGCCTTGGAGGAAAACTATGCTTGGAGGAAGCAAACTAACTTTTACTGAGCATTTACATTATGTCAGACTGGGAACTTGTGCATACAGGAATTCTTTGAATCTTTTTTTTTATTTTGAAGATGTCCAGGCAAACGCAAAAGTGAAGAGGTAGTATAATGAACCCCCTGTACCCATTGTCCAGCTTCAACAAATGTCAACTCCTAACTCATGGCCAGTCTTGTTTCATCTGTTCCCCCAGCCACTTTCACCCCTCCATAGTTATTTTGAAGCAAATTCAAGGCATATTACCATTTCACCTATAAATATTCAGTATGTAGACTAAAAGATATGGGATACTTTTAAAAACATAACACATGATCATAATGACACCTAAAATATCTCAAATATCCTTTGTGCTCAAATGTCTCTGATTATCTAATTTTTTATGGTTTGTTTGAATCAAAATCCAAATGATTAAGAGACTTTAAAATATATTTTTTAATCTGTTCATCCTTCCCTGTCCTACTCTATGTCTTGTAACTTAATTGTTGAAGAAACCAGGTCATTTGTCCTATAAAGTTTCCCATGGTCTAGATTTGCTGACTGCATGCCCATGGAGAACTTTTTATCTTCACCACAATGCAATAACATGAAGTTTTATTCTCTTTCTCCCATTTTACATGTGAGAAAACTGAGGCTCACGGAAGTTAAATGCCTTGCCCAAATCTTTGCAGCCTAGGAAGTGGCAGAGCCCGGGCCTTCTGACTTCCAGCCTGGAAAAATGAGACTGCGTCCTCAGATCACCTAGTTCAGCCCCTGGCACATAGTATGTGCTCAGAAAAACTTGTTGACTGGAAAGTCCTTTGTACACTCCCATTTGTCACACCCTCCAGGTCCATCTCTGAGACAGCACCCATTGGGCTCCACCTCTTCACAGATGAAAAGACCACCTTGGGGCTGTCTGGGCAGTCCTAGGTCCAACACCACAAACATGATTCCACAGACCCCACAAACCAAAGCCAGACTTCCCTTTCCACAGGCTTTACTTCTTTCTGTCTTCTCATTCATTCATTTTACTAAACATCTCTCACATGACAAATACCAATCTGGTATGTGAATGAGTGTGGCCATGTGCCTCTATATGTGGGTAAATGGATATGGTCTCAAAGGGGTGTGTCTGCTTCTAATTGTGAGAAGCCAGGAGCCTGATTCTGGACACAGGGACAACAGGCTTTGCTCTGAAAAGCAAAACGAAACAACACCCAGCTTCGGAGGGGAAAAAAGAAAATTAGAGTAGAACCAGAGGCCAAAAATAATACTGTAGGCCTTCAGTTCAGAGGGCCTGGGGTAGGGTTAGGTAGGGGTGTTGACCCCAAATACCCACACTCGTTTCCTCCAGAAAGCAGGACCAGTTCCTCGACCAGAGGCTGGCCTTCCCCAGGGAGAGAAAATGGAGACAAAGTAGCCCCAGGGTCACTGGCTGGGCCTGCAGTTAATCATCTACTTGGGGTATCCCTGTGCCCTATTGGATGCCTGGGGCCACAGCCCTCTGGACTGAAGCCCAAAGGAGTGAGAAGCCACTCCCCAGCCAGTGTCCGCCTATGGCCCAGGGGAAATGGGGCTGATGCTGTTGGCCCTCAGGAAGCCCCCAGTCTGAAGAGAGAGGCCATCCTTGCTTGCTCTCCCTGAGGGCCCCAAGTTGGCAGGAGACAGGACTCAGCCACAGCTGGGGGGAAGGACCTGGAAGGGACATACATTTGGATGGGAAGGAGTAAAGAGAGGCCAGTGCAGGGGTAGACCCAGAACAGCAAAGGGAGAGGAAGACTGAGGAAGAATCCTGAGTGCAGATGGGCAGAGGAAGGTGGACGCTGATGAGAGGTTCAGATACAGACAGAGGCTTGGAGGGGAAGCAACTCTGAGCTTGGGGGCTCTGAGGGCAGAGGGGAGGAAGATGATTGTGCCTCAGGGGCTAGGACCACTTCCTGTGGTGGATTCTGGGAAGTGTATGTGTATGTGTTGGGGGGTGGGAGGGACTGGCAGCAGTAAAGTGGGAAGAGAAAAAAGGCCCTGAAGGTGACCCCACAGAGTAGGGGGTATAGACTCTCCATGCGATTGCCTCACTCTCTGTTAGAATCCAGGATTTCTAAATAGGAAAGTGGAAAAGTTAATGGAGGTCACAAAGATCAGCTCCCCCTCCCCCTGCCAGGAGTCCTCTGTCTGGGAGTGGGCATGTTCATGGATGTACCTGTATGTGTGCGCCGGTAGGGGAACTCCAGAAGGGCTTGGTGCACTTACCCAGCATCCTCTGGGATATTCAGGAGAGAAGAAGCCCAGGCCATTGATCCCCATTCAGGCAGAGTCCCAGGAGCCTAGCCTGGGTAGTACAGAGCTACACATAAGGAAGGAATGAGCCTGGAGTGGAAACTTAGGATGCCTAGTGTCTGGCCTTGACACTAAAGCTGTGTGACCTTGGTCAAGACATCACCCCTCTACAGTTTGTTTCCTTCTCTGTAACAACGGAGGTGGGGAGAGACTCCATTGATCAGAGCATACCTAGTGTAAGATGTGTACAACTGCAGAGCCTTTAGGCAGCACAAGGATACAGTAATAAGTAACGTTGAGTCACATCTTGTGAAAGTTTCCAAATCCTTTTTAAATCTTGCTTCAGAACATGGATCCGCATCAGAAATGCTTTGCTTCAGAGACCAGCTCCACTGCTTATGAGCTGAGTGAACTTGGCACTCACATACTTCTGTGCCTCAGTTTCTTTATATGTAAAATGAGAATAATAATAATACACATCTTGGACTCATTGTGGGGATTAAAAGTTATTGTGAAGTGCTTTGCACAGTGCATGGCATTCTACATGTGTCAGCTATTATCAGCTATTTATTATGTCTACCAGGAGAAAGCCTCCCAGGGTGCTAGAGTATCTTTAACATCTGGCACTTGTTAATCTGTGTTACCAAGAGAGCAGGTAACACAATTCAGCTGGAATTTAATAACATTGTTTTGTTCTCACTTTATTCTTAAGATTTTTTCGGTTTATGGTCAGCGATACTGGCATTCTAGTTAGAGTCCTGATATGGATACATTTTAAGTTTAAAAAGTTTAAAGAAAAATTTTAATAAGAATAAGGGATAATTTGAAGATATGACAAAATTCTTCAAGGTGGTATCCAGTAGCTGGAGTTTAACAAATCCTGGTAACTTCATGATTCCAATCTTTGAGCTCAGACAACAGGATAGAGCCATCCCTGCCCTGGCTCTCTCCTCTTACCCTAGTCAGATTCCCCTTTAATCGTCGAAGACCCCCCGCAGACCCCCAAAGCCATCCCTGGGTCCACCGAGCCCTTCCTGGAACGGGCCTTGGCAGCAGATTAAAGACTCTCGGCACCCTTTATCTTAGCCACGTGACCCTCGCTAGTGGGTTTCGGCCACTACACACCAGGGGCGGAGGATCCTGTGGGCCCCGCCCTCTGACCCGTGGTCTGACCCTCTTCAAACGCACCCAGAGGCGACTCCGCCCCCTGCCGCGCCCCGCTCCAGCAGGTCCAGCTCCACCCCGCAGCAGGTTAAGAGCCCCCAGAGCCTGGAGCTCGGGACAGACGGTCACTCGTGTGTGTGTGGGCGGGGGGGGTAGGAGGGGGCCGAGAGGGTTTGGTTGTCATGGCGACCGCGCGGTTAGCCTGGGCCCTGCGGGCCACAGCTGCCGGCGGGAGGCTGCTCAGCCCCCGAGGGAATGCGGGCACCTGGAGGTTGAGTGGGAGCGCTCGGCAGCCAGCAGCGAGGGGCGCCAGCCCCGGCCGTTGGCTCAGCACTGCCTGGGCTCCCGTGCCGTCCACACTAGAGGCGGTCGTGGGCGCGGATGATGAAGTCCACTCGCCTGCAGCGGAGGAGTCATCGTGGACGCCGCTCCCCGCGCCTCCGGTGCCCCCCGAATCCGCTGAGGCCCCAGGCAGCCGCTCGCTGGTACAGCGGGACATCCAGGCCTTCTTGAACCAGTGCGGGGCCAGCCCCGGGGAGGCGCGCCACTGGCTCACGCAATTCCAAACCTGCCACCCCCCGCCAGACAAGCCCTTCGCTGTCATCGAGGTGAGCAGAGCCCGGCGCTGACCATGTCACAGCGAGGGATGGGGGTTGTGTGGCGACATGTCGCCAGTCATGGCAGGACCAACTGCAGACTCTTCAGACTCTGCGGATTGGAACCGGGAGCTCTACAGAGCCGGGACGGGTGCCGGGGACTGGGCGAGGCTTTGAACTCTTCCAAAAGCCTCGCGCTCAGCCGGAGTAGGAGCCTGAGGACACTAACCCACCGAGTGTGATGCAGTGGAGAATGCCTCCCACCATGGGCGCAGTTACGGGTTCAGATGGCCAGTGGGGAACCTGGACTGGAGTCACCTGAGTCATCCCTCCCCCCAAGGTGTCCTAGAGTCCAAGGTCGCAGGGAGGAGCGGAGGGAGGAACACTAGTGTGAGATAAGGGGACGACAAGACCCAACAGGGCAAAGGGCGGAGCAGGTGGGTGCTGGTGGCAAGAAATGGGGCCTGACAGCTCCAGGGTAGGGTGGGGACACCAAGAGGGCCCTGTGGGCCAGCCTGTAGGATCAAGCCTGTGCAACAGGAGTCAGGGCCAGCACTGCGCCTCCTGAACGCCCATTCCTCCGCAGGTGGATGAGGAGGTGCTCAAGGGCCGGCTCAGTGTATCCAGCCTGGCCTTCGCCTTGGCCTTCCTGCAGCGCATGGACATGAAGCCTCTGGTGGTCCTGGGGCTGCCAGCTCCCACGGCTCCCTCAGGCTGTCTTTCCTTCTGGGAGGCCAAGGCACAACTTGCCCAGAGCTGCAAGGTGCTGGTGGATGCACTGAGGCACAACGCAGCCACCGCTGTTCCTTTTTTTGCGGGCGGATCGGTGCTGGGCGCAACTGAGCCAGCCCCCCATGCCAGGTTAGTGGCACCCCTGCTTGCCATGGCGTCCTCAGATTACACGGCCTGCGCCCGCCCTGCCCCAGATCAATCGAGGCGGCCCTCCGGAACACCACTTCTGGCCCACAGCTACGGCGGCATCGTCTCGGTGGAGACCGACCTGCTACAGTGGTGCCTGGAGTCGGGCAGCATCCCCATCCTGTGCCCCATTGGGGAGACAACCGCGCGCCGCTCCGTGCTTCTCGACTCACTGGAGGTGACCGCGGCGCTGGCCAAGGAGCTGCAGCCCACCAAAATCATCTTCCTCAATACCACAGGCGGCCTGCGGGATAGCAGCCGCAAGGTGTGTCCCCTCATTTCAGGTCCCACTCTCCACGACTCTGGGCCTGGCTGAGCCCTTCTCTTGCACCCCTTGAACGCCCCCCTGACGGGCCCCAGAGCCACTCTTAAGCTAGGTGGGTCGGCAATGGAGTGTCAGGGACAGGTTCACCGTGGTGCCAAGATCTCACTCCTCCCTGGCTGAGGACTCCGGGAGGAGGTAAGGGTAAAAGGGTAAGCGAGGAGAGGTCCGTGGGGTAGGGTGGTCCATGGCCGGCTCCGGACGCAGGTCCTGAGCAATGTGAACCTGCCTGCTGATCTGGACCTGGTGACCAGCGCCGAGTGGGTGAGCACCAAAGAAAGGCAGCAGATTCAGCTCATCGTGGACTTGCTCAGCCGCCTGCCCCACCACTCCTCGGCCGCCATCACCACCGCCAGCACGCTGCTCACTGAGCTCTTCAGCAACAAGGGTGAGGGCCACGGGCTGGGTCCCGGGAGTGAGCGCTGGCCATACCGGGGTGGGGTGAAGAGAAGCGGCCTCCTCTCTGGTAAGGAGGCCGTAGGCGGACGCCACAGCAAAGGCTTCCTGCTCTCGCCGAACCTAGCGATGGTGAGCAAGGAGGTGGACCTGACTGGGCTGGAACTTGCGAGAAACCAGACAGCGGGACGTGACTTGCGGGGGTGTGGGAAGATCCATAGAAGGCGTGGCTTGGGGTCCGGAACCACGTGGAAAGGAGGGGGCTGAAAGAAGGGGGCGGGACCAGGGGCGGGGCGGGGCGAGGCAGGACACGGTATCGTGGAGATGGGCGGGACTAGGAGAAGTAGGTGGGACTACAGTCTGCGGGCTGAATTTGAAGGAAAAACTGCATGGAAAATGCATCTCCTTGAGTGAATATTACATTCAAAATCTATGCAGACCACGGAAAGCATTTCACTGGGGGAGATCTCCCAAAGAGGGTAATTGTTTCACCAGTCCCCGTCCTATCCGGTACCCCCACGAGGCTGGCCAAACCGAGGAGTGGATGGGACTTAGTTGTCAGGCTGAACCTTCCTCCTCCGTCCCACCCCCCAGGATCCGGGACCCTGTTCAAGAACGCAGAGAAGATGCTGCGAGTGCGCAGCCTGGACAGCCTGGACCAGGGCCGCCTGGTGAACCTAGTCAACACCAGCTTCGGCAAGAAGCTCCGCGACGACTATTTGGCCTCGCTGCGCCCACGGCTGCACTCTGTCTACGTCTCTGAGGGGTGAGCCTGCGGACCCCAGTGCGTAGGGACGAAGGGACAGAGCTGGGCAGCTTCGGGCCAAAGAGAAGTCCCAGACTGACTCTCCCTTCTGCACCAGGTACAACGCTGCAGCCATTCTGACCACGGAGCCCGTACTGGGGGGCACTCCATATCTGGACAAGTTTGTAGTGAGCTCCAGCCGCCAGGGCCAAGGCTCTGGTCAGATGCTGTGGGAGTGCCTGCGCCAGGACCTGCAGACGCTTTTCTGGCGCTCTCGAGTCACAAACCCCATCAATCCTTGGTAGGTCCCGCCCTCCCCATTCTCCCAGGGGTCCACGGCCAGGAAGGCTGGGAACCCCCTTCTTTCATTAGCCAGTCCTTCCCCAGGGAAAAGCCTGGTCTAGTGTGGCCACACATTCTGCAGGGAGCAGACCACACAGGGAGCCTGAAATTTCCTCAGAGGCAGATCACTTAACTCCACTCTGCCCTGTGACAGTGGATTCCTTGAAGGGAGTGACACCCCCAACTCTCCCAGGGTCCTGAGAAATCCTGACCTTATTCCAGGCACAATTGCCAACTCTGACCCCAGGCCCACTGCACCATCAGCAGAACCCCGCCCCCCCTCTTCACTTCAGCAACTATCCCCTCACTCCCCACTACCCTGTGGGTACCAAATGATGAGCAAGAAACCCTTCCCTGGCTGCACAGCCAAGGCAGTGTGAAGAGAGCAAGGGATGTCCTCACTCTAACTATAGCAGAGTGACTCTGGCAAGTTACCAAACTTTTCTGCTTTAGTTGCTTCTCTGTGAAAGCATAATATGACCAGGTCTTGGCTGCTGCTGTGAGGGTAAAATCAGATAACAGACAACAGGTCCTAGCAGTGTCTAGAATGTAGTTAAGTCCTCAATAAATGAACTAGAGAGTAGTAAGCACTGGCCTTACCCTAAAAGCTCCCCACCCCCCACACCCCCAGGTACTTCAAGCACAGCGATGGCAGCTTCTCCAACAAGCAGTGGATCTTTTTCTGGTTTGGCCTGGCTGATATCCGAGACTCCTATGAGCTGGTCAACCACGCCAAGGGGCTGCCGGACTCCTTCTGCAAGCCAGCTTCTGACCCAGGCAGCTGACCCTCACCACCAGCCCTGCAGGCCCTGGGATAGCCAGGGAAGACCAAAAAACATGCCTGGAGGTGACACCAGGCAGCCACACGTTTGTTGGCTGAGTGAGCTGCAGACGAAGAAGCAATCCCCTACTCTACTCTGTCCACGGGGCCAAAGTGGGACAAGCACAGGAAGGAGAAGGGCCCACCCCAAACCTCCACATGCTCCAAAGCCACAACCAGATGGCCTTCAATTTTCAGTCTAGGGATGGGGGAGGGGGGAGTCTTGCCTTTGAGGCCTAAACTTAAGAGTGGGCCAGTTTCTGTGGCCTCTGTGCTGTGTTCTGAGGCTCCCTAGCCTAAACATCACCCCTATCTGCCTGATATTCTACCATGCATTTTCATTTTTGGGGGTCTTGTAACTTTTCAGGAGGCCTCAATTAAAATGCAAATACTTGTCTGAGAGTTAGCTCACATGTGAAAGGAAATGAGCAGTGTTCCTCTAGGAGCAAAATTTTGAGGGCTGAGGAACCAGGGGCTCCTAGAGGGAACAGAGGTGCTAAATGAGATGGAGGGCCCCCAGGATGAATGCTGACACTATCTCCCTCAACACAGCCCCCAGAGGGGCTCCCCTAATCCTAAGTTAGGAAACATTCTCCATTCCACAGACCAGACCAAGAGCAACCCCAGCTCCATTTCAGGTTTGTCCTAGGCCCCACTAGAGGCTATGTCTCCATCTTTATGGGAGCAGAACACCTCAGACTGGCAGAAGTCCAAAGCTGGAGGTTTCAACATTTTTGACCCCCACGATGTGCCAATAGTTGGGACTTTTTTCTGTCAGGAGGTACATGAACAAGTAGGGAGAGGGTCAATTAAGAGACCACCATGGCACATGAGGGGCTGTGACAAAACCAAACTCCAACAGCGGCCGCTGTCTTCCCTCAGAAGAGGGATGGTGTTGAGTACACATCCGGGCATGGGCATTAGACTTGACCTAGAATCCAGTTCTGTGGCTGGATTTGCCCTGTGGCTTGAGGCAAGCTGCTTACGTTCTTTGAGCCTCCATATCCTCATCTGTAAAATGTAAACACCTCAGCCTCACAATGGACACTTAATGTTAGTTCTCTCCTTCTAGTTGCACTCACCAAAGATTTCTCCAAAAACAGTTGGCACCAAATGAGGAGGGGAATAAAAGCTACAAGAGAGATTGAGGTGAGAGGTCAAAGCATACACTACCAGGAAAATTAGGAAATTCTTGAAAAGAGAGCCAAAGGACGGTGAGAACTCTCAGAACAGGGGAAAGATCACATGAGGACCAAGGTGGGGCTTAACTGGATACTGTTTTTCAAGAAAACAAAGATCAGTCACAACCAACAGCAAAGTGCCCCATGGGAAGAATAGAGAAGCAAAGCCAAATCTCTATATAAAATGTTTATTTTTGGAGAATTGTGTGGTCTGGTGTTTGGGAAGGCACTCACCCTCACCAGGCCAACCATGGAGTTGGAAACAGAAGGCAGGAGGCCGCAAGTTGGCTGCTGCCTGCTCCACCCCTGCACACCCGAGTAGACTGAGGCCTGCTCTGCTCTCAAGGTGGGTGACAGCCAGTGCTATTTCAGCCCCTGACATACCCTAACAACCTATGAAGCCCATAGGTTGGCTTCTTTGAAGCCCAGCCAGCCCCACAGCTTCTCCTGGGCTGATCTACGTGTCAATATACATACTCTTAGTCTCTGAAAAGCACTATGGAGCCTCGCTTCATCTGCCAAGTTCAGAAACGAATTTCTCACTTTCGCTCACTTCTGGTTCTCGGTCTTCTTTCCTCTGTCTCCCACGCTCGGTACCCCCACCCTGGCCCTGCCTTATCCGTTCTCTGGGACAGGAGACCTGAGAAACAGCCAGCCTCCTCCTAACAAACAGGAAAAAAAAAACCTGTAAGGCATCGTCATGAGGGCTCTCTGCCCCAAGGGCTAAGCCCAGGAATTGGGGAACAGGCCCACCTTTTACACACACACACACACACACACACGCGCGCACACACGCACACACACACGCACACACAGAGCTAAGGATCAAACACACCAAAAAGCATAAATAAACATAACCGGACCAGCAAGGTGGAAGGTAGGGTGGCCTTCAATGGGTCCTGTACCCATCTCAGCCTCTTGCTGTGCAACTCAACCATCAGTGGCCAGGATGACAGCGGCCCCAAAGATGCCCGCACTCTCTCCAAGGAGCTTCATCTGGTTCCAGAACTCAACGCGCCGTGTGTTGTGCCAGTAGGCAACATTGCCATCAATGAGCAGCATGACTGGAGGCAGCAGTACAGCCAGGATCTGGGCAGCCAAAGTCACATAGTAGCCTGACAGGAAGGCCAGGGCCAAGACGCCATACAGCACGAAGAATAGCTGGATCATGAGCTCCCCTCCTGGGAGATGGTTCAGATATGCCAGCCGGTCCTCCTTGCTGTGCTGCAGTGAATAGGCCTAGAGACAAAACATCCTCTAAGACTCTCTAACAAGCTGAAGAGTCTGTTGGGGGAAGGCCACCCCTAAGATGGCACTCCAAGTCATCCTCTGCAAGGCGGCCTTCTGACTCCCCTCTCAGACTTGGTGCTCTCTTAAAGTAGGGCCTGCATCTCTCCCTCAAACTAGGGAGCTCCATAAAGTTAGGGCCTATGTCCCTTCTCCCCCTGGGAACTCAGAAGGGTGGGGATGTGTCTCCACAGTCAGATTGGGGCTCTCATCTCTGAATCCAGAGCTCTGCACATGGGAGATGGTGCCCAGTAACTAAGATGAGGCCAAGTAGCCTGGGCCCATCCATATTAGTCTCCCCTAAAGGCATCAACAAGGACCATAACTTGTGCCTTTGGAAGGCCCCATCAGCTCTAAGTGGCAGAGTCCCAGCTGGGGCCTAAACCCTGCCAAACCTCTTTGTCTCCTCTCCCAGTCCTCTGGGAGCTGGAGCCATGAGAAGACCAGTCCATCTTGTTCTTCTGGCTTTCAAGCCTGAGGGTGAATTGTCAATCCAGCCTTTTCTCTCCCTAGTGTCAATAATATTGGAAGAAGGGACTCTTGGCCAGGTCTCCAGCACTTGGAGGGCTTCTGAGGCCCAGAAACTGGCAGGGGCAATTCCCAGGGGCAGGCCACAAGGACCTATATACAGAGCTTTATTCTGCCCACCTCCTGGGTTCTGCCAGGCATGCGCTCACATTCACTCCCAGTCAAGCAGCTCCAGCCAACAGTTCCCCAACCTACCACGCAGATGAGGTAGATGCCCAGGAAGACCTGTCCGGTGGACTGGAGGGAACGGCTGCGGGGTTTCCGCCGGTAGAGCTCCCCAGCACCGCTGGCCAGCACAAGAAAACCACCGATGATGGCAACTGTGCGTGAGTACATACGGACCTAGGCCAAGGCAAGGGGACCCCAATCAGGAACTGCAAGCACCACATTTCTCCTGACTGCCCAGAGCACAGAACTGCCCATTTCTATATAGCCCCTTCCGTATGATAAACCCTCTTACCATTTTTAAGTGTGGTGGGCAGGTACAGCAGTAAAAGATAATTCTTTTTATCAGAAGTGGCCCAGAGGGGTTAATAAAATTGTCCAAGGTCCTACAGAAAGCAAGTGGCAGAACCCAGAAAACAAATATTGCCCCTTTCTCATCCCCAGGTCTGCAGACTCGAATCCCCATGTTCCTTCCGCTATATAGTATAGTCTGTTCCATCAAAAAAAAACTCATTGAGCTCACTGTCCTGTAGCTGTTCACACATCTGCCTCCCCTACTGACAGTCCATTCCTTGCATGTAGTGCCTTTGTCTCGGATTATCTCCAAATTTGCAATGCCTGACACAAGTTCTGGATGTTACAGACTTAAATGCTGCACTAGGATTAATTAAATTTCATAAAATCAAATCGTTGGACCAGGCACTCTCCAAGGTTCATTTTGCCCTATGAGTCTGAGATTACTAAACTAATGGTTTTAAAGGATTCTGGGAACGAGGCGACTTGCGTTCTGGTCCCATCTGTAATGCTACTACGGTATGACTTTGGTTAAGTCTGTTTCCCATCCCTGGACCTGTTTCCACACTCTGAAAAGAAAGCTTGTGTGGCTATAAGATCCTTCCATTGTTGCAGCCTATAATAATCTCCACACTCTTGGAAGTTCGGCCTTCCCAGGATCCGCCCTGAGCATTTGGCTAACACCACGCAATGCCCAACTGCCCCGGGAAATGGCCTCGGGCTCCCCATGACCCTAACGAAGTCCTCCCCGGGGCCGAGGCGCTCACCTTCAGCCAGTCCCCGTAGTGGACATAGCCCCCGATGTAGGCGGCGTAGGTGCTAATAGCCAGCTGGAGTGCGGCCCCCAGAGCGAACCAGCGCCGCTTCACCCCGAAGGACATGAAACTGGCACACAGCACAGCCGCCCCCATGTCGAAGTACAGGTAGGGCACTGGGATGTCGGGCTTCCTGCAAGCCGGGAGTGGGAAAGCAACAACGCAGAATGAAGGCGGGGGAAAGAACGTTGACACCCCCTGACTTCCCGCTAACTCCACTTCTCCCCCAAACCAGAGCCCCCTCTCATGGCCGGGACCCCCGCACTATGTTCAATGCTCACTTTGCTCTGGACTAGAGCCCCTAACAAGTCCGAGGTCCTCAGTCCTCCCAGTCCAAGGGTCCCAACTTCTGGGCCCAAACTTCTTCCCCACTTCACCGCATCCCTGTTCCTGGAACGCGCCGTGATGCCCCGCAACGCAATGGGTGACCGCGTAGGGCCGCTCACCGGCGCGCCTCGGCCCTCTCGGCGTACAGCATGAGCTGGCTGAAGCAGCCCCAAAAGGGACAGCGTGTGAGCAACACTGAGCCCAACTGCATGAGCAGCTGCAGCATCCACCGTCGCGAAATCACCTTCGACGCCATCTTGGGGAAGGGCAGTCCGCTGAGGCCTCACCCCCTTCAGGGAAGCCAGCGCGGGGATGCGACACGCAACTTCCGATCTCACGGATCTTTTTTTTTCCCCACTTCCGTCGGGAAACAAGGCTCTCACTCTCTAGTTCTGATCCGAAGGAGGCGTTCTAGCTGCGTAATTCAGCCTTTCCCTCTGCCCATAGAGGCTTAAGGGCCCCTCCCGGTAGCTGCAAAATTGAAAACTAGGCTAGAGGGAGAAACAGTGAGTTCAGGACATCACAGGTCCTGAGCCGTAGATGTAATGAAGCGAACCAGTCTTTGAATGCAGCTACACCTGGGCTTCAATCTTAACTCCAACTATGACTTTGGGCATATCGCCTACTCTTTTCCAGATTCATCTGTGCAATGGAAAAAGACATCTACCTCATAGGGTGTTGTGAGGTTTAAATGTGACCATGTTGGTTCTAGAACATAGTTGGGGTTCAATAAATGGTGCATACACACACCCCAGACAAAATCCCTCTGCTTCTGTTCAAGTTCAAAGTAAGGGGTTGTCCTGGCTAAGAGTCACCTGTAGAGAAGTTTGGTCTTCGTCTGCCTTTCTTGTCCCCTGAGAGGAGAGAGGTCTGATGTGGACATATAAGACATCTCAAATCAGTCGATTTTCTCCAGCTCCAATACTCGGGCTCTTGCCCAAACTACCATCTTTTGTGGGTTTAACTGCAGCAGGCTTCCAAATGGTCTCCCCTTCTTTGTCCTCATTTGTTCTCAGCTCCCCTATTTTATGTTTTCATAACCATCAAGCACCTTCCTTTCAATCACTTAGCACACTGGCAATTACATATTTGTGATTCTCTTGTTAATGACTAGATTAACACTAGATTGTGAGCTCCATGTGGCTGTTTTTTATTTACTATTATATACTCCAGGCCTAGTATACAGGATACATTCATAAAGTATGTGCTGAATAGATAAATGAACAAAAGTGTTTCCACTACGTTTTGTACATAGTAGGTACTTAATTACTTTTTTGAATAAATAAATGGGCAAACGTTCTGGGCATTCTGGGATTGCCACAAAGCTGCCCCCACCTATCTTCCTGCACCACCCCTAACCTTGCTTCTCTCATCTACAAGCAGTCCCATAGGCCATTTAGTTCAGGGGAAATTTCTAGTTCCCATAGGAAGAGGGGGGATCATGTCCAAACACTATTTCTAACAATGTGAATTAAAAATTCTCTAAAAGCAGTGAAAGCTGGATAACAAAACACCTTTTCACATCTAATCTTTTACAAAGTCACTAGGGTAAAGTCTGAGTTTATCAGAAAGAATGTGAGAGAGGAATATATCCATGCAAAAACTAGGGAATGGAATTGTGTAGGTGTATGCTAGGGGAGGAATCACCAGGTAAGAATGAGAAAGCCTGGATTAGATGTCATTTTGCCTACCTCCCCTGCCCACCAGTGACAACCACAAGTAAATTTTCAATATAATACAGGTGCATAGTACAGAATAAACTTTCCAGTTGGTTTTATTTTTCCAGTCTCACCTGTCCTTGATTCAAATGGGACAAGATATATAGCCCTTGGTAAGGAGTTACGGTGTTGAGGACCGGAAATGGGGTCATGTATGTTCATAAAAGAGTTCTAGGAACCTGCCTGGTTTCTGCCAACAGGAATACCACTACCCCAGCCTACCTCCATCATTACTTTAACAACTAGCTTCTGATAAGTCCCCAAGACACCAGGGACATGTATGAGGTAGGGGAAAGGAGAATAGGATTAATAGTTTTCCTCGATACCCCCATCCCTCTTCCTCAGAGGGGTGTTGAGAAGGATTAGGGGCCAAATCCTTCTTTTTAGGACTGGGAAAGATGCTGGCATTGTGCTAGATCCAAGGAAAGGAATAGGCAAGTGGGAGATCCTAGGCCCTGAGAGATGAACACAGCCATTTGTCTTTCCACCCAACACCATTCCTCCCACCCATCTGGGCAGACAGCTAAGTCTGAAAAACTTCCGAGGAACATCTTTTCCTCTTCCACAGCTCCATCTGCTCTCCTCAATCCAGATGCCTCAACTTCTCTCTGCAGCGCCTGCTGTCTCCAGAGGGCTCTTCCACTCTCCAGCTCCTCTGGGGCCCTGCTTGTGCTTGCCCTCAGCCATGACCACAGCCACAGCACAGTAGCCATCTCAGCCAGGCTGAGCCAGGCCTTCACACTGTTCAGCACTGCCCCCACCAGGTGCCCAGGTCAGCCACACACAAGTGCCAAAGTTGGCCCAGCTTTCCAAAAGCCCTCTGCAGGTCACAGTTGCATACCCAGAGGTTACTGGCCAGCAGCAGCCACGTGCCTGCTGTCCAGATATCCACCATCACTTTGAACTCGAGGTGCTGCAGACAGTTGCCTACAAGAGTGAGGAGGCCCAGTGCCCATAGGGCTGCAAATGGCTCAGTCTCCAGCTTGCTGATGTTGTTCCCAGTCAGAGAGGACCACCAGGCCTGGCTTGGTGGCCACAGCTGCACCAACTTGCTGCAGCTTGTGCTCAGACAGCAAGAGCCAGTGTAGGTGAAAGAGGCCCCCAAGCCCACTGTGCCCAACTCGGCCAGCTGATTGTGGCTCAGGTTGAGCTGTTTCAGGTCCCCCAGGCCCCACAGGCTACAGGGGTCCAGGGTAGCAAGCAGTTGTGAGAGAGGTCCAGGCAGAGCAGAGAACCCAAGGTAGCCGAGAAGTCCAGGGGCGAGCAGGCCAGCTGGTTGAGGCTGAGGTCTAGCTGCTCCAAGAAACCCAGGTCCCCCAGTGCTCCACCAGCCGGATCCCACAGGACATTGTGAGAAATCAGCAGCCCCCAGTCCCCACAGGCCCTGGAAGGAGCCACCTGGCAGGCAGCTGAGATTATTGTGGCTCAGCTCCAAGAGCCAGACTCTGTCAGGGAGCCTGGGAGGGAGGCTGAGCAGGTGCATGGTGCTGGGCATGTTGCCGCTAGATTCCTGAGCAAAGCGGATACCACCATTTTGGCCATGGCCACTCTAAGGAAGTAGTAGCCACATCTGCCCCATCCTTGCCCTTTGAGGGCTGGGGTGAGGATGGCATCACAGGTGCTGCAAGACCTTCGTGCCTCACTCCTCCACCCAGGATCCTGGACAAGCATGGTAATGCTGGGGTAGAAAAATAAAAGCAGACACCATTCAGGGGTCTTATCATTTGCTGGGTTCCCCAAAGTGGTCTCAAGGAATCTTCCATTTCCTATGATTACCTGCTACCCAGATTTCTGGTAAGAGCCATCTCAGCCAGAGACCCCAGCATCCTGATTCCCCATCCCCATCCATTCTCATTCCTTTATTCCTACTTAGGATGAAAAGCATCACAGAAGGCAGTCCTTTTAATCCTCCAGACTCCTTCTTTACTCCCACTCCAAACTCCACCTCACTTATTTCCCACACAGCCCTTGGAGAAATTTTGCTTTCTCCTGCCTGCAGCATAGATCCTCAACTAGATTCTGACCTAATTTGGCCTTTGAGGTCAAGGCCTCAGGCCATGGAAGCCAAACGCAGTCACGATACTCCTGGCAGAGTGCAGCTCCAGCCCAGGATTGCCAGTGGAAAGAATCTCAGGTCTAGTTACCTGCCCTCCTGGCCTCTGGCCAGAGCCCCACTCCCAAAAGCAGTAATCAGCTCTCAAGGAAGCCACAGCCCTGAGGGTGGGGATGAGATGGGTTGAAGAAATCTCCAAGGCCTTGTGGCCTTAATATCTGGGGAGCAGGATCCTACCCTGCCTTTCTGAGAACAGGTTCCTCCTGCCCTCTTTCTCCCTTCTGGAACCTACACCCCGCTCTCTTATCAGGATGGCAGCTTGAAGCCCCTTGGAACCCGCCCTCACGTCAGGAAGGAGCCAGGTGTCTCCTCTGTCCTTCTACACTGCCTGCCTAACAAATCTGCCATCATCTAGAATTCACCTGTCTTATCTGGACACGAAAGAAAGGAATGAACTCTATTGTTCCCACTAATCCAAAGCTCAAAATATTCCACTCTGGCTTTCAAGGAGTCCCCAGTATCTCTTTTTGAAACAAAGAGGGGTCTGGGGACAGAGTATCTGTACTCAACGCTTTTGCCTGGCCCTAGAAGGCCAAACAAGTAACTTTCTTGCTAGGTTCCCCAGTGTGTTCATTAGCTCTGCCCAACATAATTCTTAAGAGAATAATAATGGCCATATAGAAGATATGGTTACTAAGGGCCAGGCATCTCATTAAAGGCTTCATTTAATCTTCAACTGAGATGCTCATTTGACAGATGAGGAAACTGCTGTTTGGCAAGGCTAAGTAAGTTGTCAAGTCATATTGCTAATTAATGGCTAAGGTGAAATCATACACAACTCAGGCCTGAGTCCAGCCATGCTCCTAATCACTAAGCTAGAGTTCTCCATGCCAGCCAAACACCCCTCTAAGAAGTCGTGGTCTATAGGTGTATAACAGATTATCCCCAGAATGGGAAAAGCAACCTAGGATATGAATCTGAGCTGTTGGTTGATCAGACTGAGTCCCTTTGAGTTAATTCAAGTGATCTGGTTCAGGAAAATTAAACTGGAAAAAACTGGGGAATCACTGTCAATAATTTTTGAGAAAACATTACAAACAGAAGGTTGCCAGAGACTTGGCTCAACAAAAGTTCCAATTTTCAAGTCAGACAAGTAAGTGTAACAATTAACAAAATTCAAAAAGGGCTCATTGAATATGTTATCTGACCAGTTACTTAAAACGTGACCATCAGGTGCCCACGTCAGTTCATTAAAAAGTAAGTTATACCCAAACAACTTGACTTCCCTTTTTGACAGGGTTACTAGATGGCAGTCATAGACAAACATCTGGATCTTATTAAACTCTCATGATATCCCTTTGGATAAGATGAAAACAGAAGACAGTTTGTAAAAATTGGAACTGACAAGGATAACTAGAATATTATAGTCGAGATTTTTTTAAAAGCTCTTAATAGGCTGGAACAGTTGGTTAAAAATAAGCCATTTCACTAAAGACAAGACAGCTCCCAGTCACATTTGCCAGTTTAGCAACTCCTATGCCTCTTACCCAAGGGCTGTGAGGAAAAGGAAACATCCTAGAGAGCAAGGACTAGCATGCAGGAGACCTGAGCCTAGTTCTAGAAATGAGCAGCTGCTCAGGGGACTAAAGGGCACTTCTCAAAGCAGTAAGCTCCCCATCAACCCAAGCATTCAAGTAGGGTCAGTCTGTGGATGACGCTATAGAGAGGATATTTAAACCAGGAGACTGGACTGTTCCACTTGAGCTTGAAGGTCTCTGGCATTTCTAAGTGCTGCGATATTTGTACTGAGCCTCCGATACCACACTTGGGCCAGCCCTGGCACTGGAAGCAACCTATATTTTGCACACTGCACACCAACTTCTGGATTTACATAGCTGCATATCCTTCCTATAGCCAGTACATGGGGGATGACAGCAAGATAATTTCAGAAAGGCTAATTCATAAGACCAAAAAAAAAAAAAGAAAAAAAAAGGCTAATCCAAACAAAAAAGTGTATTTGATGACAGCATCCATCTGTAGGCATGAAGAGTCCGTCACTACAATTACTCCCTTGCAAATATCTTCAGTTGAACTCCCTTCTCCCTCCATACAGACCTGATGAACGCCCTGCCCTGGTTGTACCCAACTATCCACTTTTTGTGTCTGCACCCAAGCAATTCAACACAATTAACACAAAGCCACACGATGAGCACCTGGCTACACCGAGTACACACCTCTAAAGGGCACTCAGCAATTTTCCAGTATTTCCCTCATTTCCTGAGCCATAGGACACAAGGTCCCTCACCCTCCCCTCCCTATCAAATCTACAAACTCACTTGCAACTGTACTGTCTTCTACTTCCTTTACAATGGAAGAAGGCCCCCATTCTATGAGAAGCCAAAACATCTACTGTGGCCATGGATCTCACCTCTCAACTTCTTGGAGTTCATGATGAGGTAACAACTAATGTTAGGCTCTGGCCCAGTCCTCTAACTCTAGAATCGATTTCCACTTGCTCATCTACCATCTGCTCTTCAGTGTTTCATGGGCAAAACAAAACTCTTTGACTTTTCCACAAACCTCTTGCTCTCTCATTGTTTGTCATCCACCTAGAAGCCATTCTTAGTTCCTCTCTTTCTCACCTACAATCCATCAATAGGTCCTATCAGTCCTAAAATCACGGTCACCACCATCTCTTGCCTAGACTCCTGCAATGGCCTAATGCAAGTCTTTCTCTTCCAATGTTGCCACCTAACGTTGGACTAAATCCCTTTACACCTTAAAACTCTCTAACAGCTCCCCACTGTGCCAAGAACAGAATCAAGTCCCTACGATGGCTACAAGGCCCTGCGCGATCTGGCTATTTCTCCATCCTGCTGACAAGGCTTCAGCCACCTGTCTTCTAGCAGTTCCTAAACATTCCAAGCTCTCGTCAACCTCAACTTTGGCACTTGCTGTTCCCTCTATCCAAGCACTCTGTTAGCACCTTGTTCTTCAAATTTCAGCTTAAGTCACACCTTAGAGGCCACCCTCCAGAATAGTTTCTTTAGAGTACTAAATGTACCTCCCTACAGTAAGTACTACTTTAAACCAAGGAAAGACCAGAATGTAGGGCCAGATCAAAATAAACCACTTGTTAGCCCCTTCACTGAAGACTACCTGCTGGAGTCAGCATTGGAGTAGTAGAGAGAAAGGGGAGAGGTTAGCTGAGAAGTCACTAGAAATATGCCTTACCCTCACCTTACCTTGTCAGTTAAGAAAGAAACTTAGTTCCATTTTAGACTTTCAAAAAATTGAAAATTAAAGGAAAATGGGACAAGGAGGCCACAATCTGACCAGTGTTGGCTCCAGCTGCCAAAGTCTGCTTTGAAGAAAACTGGAGACAAGCCCTGCTGCTTCTCAGGCTGGAGCCAAGTACACTTTCCTCTCATCTCCTGTCATGTCCTTTACTGTCCCTTGCCCTCTTTCCAAACTTGACTTCAAGCTTTCCTCAAAACTCAAATCAGTCCTGGATCACTTTTCATCTTGGCTCAGGTGACTCAGTTATTAAACTAATGATTTTCAAAACACTACCTTTGGTCTTACATCAATGGCTGGGTGCATGTAAAGTCATAATCCTTGGAGTCTCAAAATTCCCCATTAGGCCACTAAAGATAAACCTAAACAAATAACTATAATGCAAGTCATACATGCCACGTGACATGATATAAATGACAGGAATCACTTTCCATTTTAATTGCCAAGGATGGCTTCACAGGTGGCTTTGAAGCAAGGCATGGTAGTATAAGACAGAATTGATTATTATACTTTGTGGGCCAGGAATGAAGGAATGAGTTGGCAAGTTTCTTTTGACATCGTGAAGTACACCACATTTTCAAAAGTGCAAGGGTTAGGAAGAAGCGTTTTAGGATCTAGATAGTATCCCTTTTTCACCTGTAAAGTATTTCGTGGTTTTTTTTGTTAAACTCAAAGTTTAGGTGGTATGTGCTGATTTCAAGTTTCTTAAGAGAGAATTCTATGGCACCCACGGCCTCCAGCAGTGACAAGAATGCAAATCCATCCCATAAAAAATTATCTTCAGAGATGACTGATCCCAGTTCCCAAACTCTTAACCCCACCACTCACCCTACACACTGTAGCTTCTAGCATTATACATTCTTACAAATTCTTACAAATTCTATTTCTGTGTATGACTGAAAAACCTCTACTCCTTCTTCAACCAACATGACTTACAGGAGTACAGATCTTGACACACATTCTTAGCTTCGAAACTGTCAAGGAACCTTTACCCTGCACCAGTGGTTCCCAGGCTGGAGCCCCTAAACTAGTATTGAAGTGCTTCAGCAATTTTCAAAACAATAAACAGAAATCAGTAATGAGCTGCTCGGACTTAAACAGCAAATTCAATATCAACTCAATGTGGTAAGGCTCTTTATAGTATATGGATTGGATGCTCTAAATAGCAGTAAACCCAAAGGCACATGTGGTGGTGAGGAAGTAATTGGGCGCTGAGGTATGTGTGTATTTGGAGAGGAAGAGGAATTTCTCAAAGACAAGGAGATACTGCAAAATTACCAGTACACGTTTCAGTTTCAAGACTTCTGCACCCCAAACAGTTCAATATTCTTTCAATCCTGGGGACAATTCTCCCACTCACCTGTCTCATCTGTGTTCCATCCTAAACCTGGTAAACAACCATCAGCAGTACACATGCCCACAATCTGGAAAGTCACAGAGCAGTATTAAGAGCCCAAAAGTGGATAAAGCCTGGGGTTTTGTTCCAGCTCTGCTGCCACAGGCAGCAGTGGTACTCTTGACAGGTCACTCAGCCCCGGTGTAACTCACTCCCCTTCTTTCTGTAAAATGAGTGGTTTTCAAATTATAATCAAAGAGATTCCTCAGGGACTCCAGGGAAGGGGCAGGGATGAGATATGAGACTGAGAGGGCAGGGCTCTGAGACCTCTAACTCTGCCCAAATGTTTTACATATTTGCCTCACTTATAATGCCATCTAAACGAAGACTTCTAAAACAACGTTGGAGCCTCTGGAAATCATCTAATCCAGTCTCATCTCCAGATTTAACCATTCTAGGACCAAGCTAACATTTACATTAAAACTTACAAAGCACCTTCTAAGTATTAAGTATTTTAAATATCTTATTTCTAGAAGATGGGTATTACTTCCATGTTTACAGTTGGGGAAACTAAGGCTCAGACAGATGAAATGACTTATCCACAGTCGCAAAGTGAGGAAATGAAGATATGATTTGAACCCAACTATTTTTCCCCAAAGTCCTTATTCTTCTTCTATACTTGTCTTTCCCATCATATTAACTCCAACTCTTGAATTGCTTAAGATTCGCCCACATCACTTCATAAACTAAAACTGAAGAGTCAAATGTGCTTCCTACCAGAAACAGTTGGTACACACAGTCTCCCACTCAGACCTAGAGACTAATAGGAAGGAAATGACATGGGACACATGGCAGGGCTTCCTCCCAGCCCACTATTTCCCACTAATCACCTTCATTCCTTTAATTGCACCTCTTAGGTTTTCTAGGTCTTGCAAAGTCTCTTTTCCCTTCTCCAGAAGCCGACATTTCCATGCAGACCAAATCAAAGGCTTGGTACTTTAAATCAAGTTCTGGCTAATGGCAGGTAGATAGGAAAGTTTACTTCTCAGTCTTCTCTCTTTTTCCTCTAAAAAGTCCTGTAACAAATGGTCTTATGCATGTACCCAGCCCCTTTATTCTCCGACACCACTTAGACACAACTCCCAACCTTGGACGCCCTTAAGTTATACACTTTATACCACATTTCTGGATGTTCTCAAAGGGTGGAAAGAGATGGTAAAGAGTAGAAAGCAAAGAATCTAAAGAAAAAGGTCAAACTTAAGACATACTTTCAGATTCCCTCCATCCAGGGCCTCTGAAGCACACGCACAAACCTGAGACATGAGTGATGGTTAAAAAAATTTGGGTTTTTATTGTTTTTGCTAAACAATACTAAAAAAAAAAAAGTTTAAATTTGGACAAATATTTCCTCAAACATTTAACTAGAGAACTTCTTTTAGAGCAGACAAGGTCCTTGCAATCTGTGAGGTAAACCAAGGTTGCCTCGCCTAAAAAAAAAAAAAAAAAAAAAAAAATTTCGTTTTGAAGGCAGGGCTTGAATTATTTAATTTTGATCCATTTATTTAATTAAAAAAAAAAAAAGGAAGGGGAAAGAGATCATGGCCAAAAAAATAGTAGTTAATCCTACCCCATCCCCGAAGCTCCATTACCCACATCTCACTCAATGCCCAATATTCAGATGGTGGCACACTCTGCCCTACTGGACTGCCCAGAAGGATGGGTAACAGGTGCTAGTTTTAGCTCTCAGCAGGTTATTCAAACCAGACAAACTGGTGAGCTAAAGTCCAGAAATTCTTTCCAGGTTTTCTGCCCATCAGCTGAGCACATACAAACTGTCAAAGCTTGTAAAATTTAAGGGGGACAGGGAAAGGCATAAGAGCAGGAGGTTGACAGAAATGAAACTATAGGTCACCCAAGCTTTCTCCTGGGCTAATGACTTTGAATACAGACAAAGAAAGGTTAGGATAGGTGGAGTCCAGGTTTCTGATGAAAGAAAATCATCCCTCGAAGAGGAGTTGAGATGTGTCATGCAAGAGTTCTTCCTGCAGAGGGCACAGGAGAAAGGGCAACTGACTCTCCCATCTAGGAGACAGGAATAGTGAGGAGGTTCTTCTAGTACCATGAAATTAAACAAAAGGCTGAGGGAGAATCCTGAGGTTCAGGTTAAATGTGGGACTGGTACACACAGAAAGATTAAAAAGCCAGCAGGAACCCTCAAAGCCAACTCCCATCTGCATACACTGGCTCTACAAAGCACTGCAGGAGATTCTTGCTGTGAACTAAGTCAAGTTAATTGCCTGGCTATGGGTAGTGGGGAGAACAATACATTTTTATTTTTGGAGGGATGAGGTGGGAAGAGCGGCCATGATCTAGTAAAAAGAGACCTGCAAGAAGCAGAAAATATTTAGAGAACATTTTAATATATATTTTCATATATATATTTAAAGTTAAGAAAAATAAAACTAATTCAAGCCATGCCCTGTGCAAAAAAAGAAAAAAAGAAAAAAAAAGAGAAAAATTTAAAGTGAGACCTCTGTCTGCTGCTCTAGTCTCAACTTAAGTATCACAGTCAGCTTGTTACTTTTATTTTGGAAGAGAAGATGTAAAAGTTTCTTTCAATCATTCAGAAGGCAAGTGTAGCCACTTATAAAAACAGAATGGCAGGGACAGACTAGGAAAGAAAAGTCAGAGGTGGAAGGGTAGAGACAGAAATTTTCGAAAATAAAATTAACAAGGTGACTGACTGTTCCAGAAGGGGGCTGTGAAAAGGACATGGTGGACCAAAGTCTGTTAGTCAAGTAACGATTCAACTTTTAAATTATTCTCTTGTTCTTTTTGTTGGGTGTTTTGTTTGTTCAAGTCTAAGATTTGGAAATGCTGACCCTTTGTTAACAAGAGCCAACAGAAAATATAGGATCCCTTCCCTCCCCCGGCCTGCCTCCGCTGAAGCCACCACCATCGCCTCTTGGCTGGATGCTGGAAGAGTCCTCCGTGTGTGCGGACTCAGGATGACAGGGCAGCCTCCTTCTGTGGTTGCTGGGCTTGTGAACGCTGCAGTATCTTTTGGCTTTCCACGTCTCTAAAATGTTTTTCAACCTGAAAGAGACCAGTCAGCCTAGGTCAGAAACGGAGATGGGCACTCAAGGTCTCTCAAACAGTCCACTCCAGGCTTAGATAGCCCCATCCTGCCAACCAGCCCACAGACTATTCAGGCGCCTTTGCCCTTGCTGTCTGTTGGCTTTTCCAACAAGGCAGGTTGGGGGCCTCTTATTTCAGCCACATTTTTTGCAGCTTCAGCTAAGACTGGCTAAAATAAGATAACTCTATAAACTAAAACAGAAATTCAAGAGATTATTATGACCCCTCTTCACACAAGTACAGAATGGAAAGCTGGCAGGGAATTATATAGTCTTAAACTTTTTACATCCACAATGTTGATCTTTCAGTACTGTTTGTTTATAAATGCTGCAACGCAACCTAAAAAGTCAGATGACATGCAGGGTCAGAGGCACCAGTGATAACTAATTTATACTAATCAACCCCTCCTGAGAAGAATCCGACCTGGGATGCAAGGAACTTTTCAAGTCCAAAACCACAGAATGGTCTTGCTAATTCCAAAAAGACCACACTGCAGCTGACCACTCGCTTTATTCCACACTGCCCAGTGGTTCCACCCCCGCACGAGTGTCCCCGCCACAGCTGCAGAGCACCACATTGCAGGGAAGCAGATTGGCTGTGTCAGAAGAGACAGGGATTGCAGCTCACTGTCCTGCCCTGATGCTGGAGCGTGAAGGCCGAGGAATCGCCCTCTCCCCTAAAGTTTCACGGCTCCTTTACTTACTATTTTGCGTACATGGCTCAGTGCACTCCCCTCTTTGCCTTTACAGTTTTCCACTTGATATGGGGGTGTAATAACAACTTCTTCCATGACTACAATGTTTTTTTCTTGCCATTTACAGTCTTTAATGCTGGAAGGAGAAGACAGTAGGTAAAAGTTACCTCTTGTGGGCATCCCACACCTCTTGCTGACCCCAAGCTCCCAGCTCCCACTCAGGCAACAACTAGCTGCCAGCAGCCCAGAGAGAGTAGCAGCCAAGAAACATTTCCTGGGCACCACTGGCTATAAAAAGCAATAAAACTGATGCACATTTACTCTGAGGAGGGCCCAGAAGAGTTTCTCTGAAGCATTAGGGACCTGGAAAACCACAGAAAACTTGGTGCCAGCCTCAGAAGTCCAAACCAAACTGAGTTACAAAAAAACAGCTAGGTTGAGACCACTAGCTTCAACTTAAGTAGCAGCCCCGGGCAGAGGTTGGCAAACTTTTTATATAAAGGTCAGACAGCAAATGTTTTAAACTTACAGGCCATTCAATCTCTGTCACAACCATGGAACTCTGCTGCTGTAGCACAAAAGCAGCCACAAATAATATACAAACTAAGCTGAATTGGTCCAATGGTGGTAGTTTGCCAACCTTTGGCTTAGGGGGAAACTGGCACCTTTAGAAAGAGAGGAGAATAAATTCCGCATCATACTGTGATCTGTACTCTTTCCACCACCTGAAACGGAAGCTGTTCCTCAAACTGGCCCCTCTCAATTATCAGTTTCCCACTTGCCAAACTGGGAAAACCCATTCCAGTTCACACTTGGGAAAACCCAAGGCAACTAATACTAAGAGAGTTCCTTCACATACCTGTAAATGCTCAGATACTCACATCAAGGCCTCTTAACAGCTCTGATGCCAGCTGCCATCTGTGCACCAGACCCAGGTGGTTAAATAGGGTAACAGAAGGCAAGGGGGAGGAGGGGAAGGACTGTCAAATGTTTCAGTTTTTCAGCAACTAGGAGCTAGTGGAGAGTCAAATGACTTCTGGTGTGACAAAACGTCTTTTAAGAGGTGGTAATAAGGTGGCCTTCTGCTCTCCCTAACTCCCTATGTTTATCCCAATTTACAACTGGGAAGACTGAATAGATATAACTTTCATTTAAGAAAACTGCCTAAGCTTTTAGAGAAAGGTACAAGATCAAAATAACAAAAGACAAAGAAATCACTAGTTCTAAATTATGGAATACTAGGTCTGGAAGGGATCCTTAGGGATAACCTAATCCAAAACTAAGTCTTATAGATGCAGAAACTGAGAAACTGAAGCCCAGAAAAGACGTGTCCACGTTTACACCATTCTTCTATATGGAAAGGCAACAAGCACCTGCATTGCTAGATGCCAAGATACTGCCAACACACTACCCAGCTTCCCTGGTGACTTTCAGGAACACGACTACCCAAGAGTCGGCCACCAGAGAGCACAGCCAGGCAGTATCACCCCCAGGACAAGGTGCCCCCTATAATCCCCCAACTCACGTCTTGTGAATGGTCTGGAAGAGCTGCTGGCCCTCTAGGGAGACACCAGCGCTGATTGCATAGGCCTGGCTCAGCTTCTCCTCCTTCTCTGTCCGTGCTTTGCTGGCAAGCTAGGGTGGGGGAGAGGAAAGAGACTCAGAAAAGCATTTACCTTCATACTTTCCAACAGTCAGGACCTAAGTTGAGGAAAGGAGGCCAGAAAAAACTGGTTTGGGTAGAGTCAGTTTTCTCAGAGATCAAAAGTGAAACAAAAACACACAATAAACCTGAAAAGTTACTGCTACTCCTGGCAAACATTCTTTCCTTCCAATATTTATTGTATGCCTACCATGTGCCAGACATTCACTGTGCTAAGCTACAGATACAGCTCTGAATGGGGGGTAGGGGAGATAGATTATAAACAAAAACAAAAATAAGGTAATTTATACAGTACTAAATGCTAGAAAGAAAATAGAGAACAATGTGATAAAATGTGACTGGGGAGCTACTTGATGAAACAGTGATAAAAAGTAATACAAATATAGGAAGAATTAAGAATTTTTATCAGCTCACGTGCTAGAGCCTCAGTTAGAAATTACTATCTATTGCACCTTCATAAGCCAGAATTTGCAGCTCTAAAGACTACCTTTCTAGCACCATTATCTATGCACACACAGGGAGCCAAGATGTAAGTAAATCTAACCATAGATATTGTCCACCTTCAACTTGAGATGAAGAGCTATCCAGCTCTTTAGAAAAAGGAATGGTCTGCATTCTACTTCAAGCCTGCTCTTTAACTGCCCTCTAGTGGAACAATCACAAATTAATCGAAAGAAATTCTACTAAAATCTAGGAAATCCCTCCCAACAGGAGTGGGGTCTGTCAATCCCTGTTGCCCCTCTAATACATATTTGATCCCATTCCAAACAGTAATCCCATACTATTGGTTCCTAGAGACTTCAGAAGTGCAAATTTGTTTGAATGTAAAACAAAACGAATAGGCTGGACAAGATGGTTAAAACCAACAAAAGACAGATAATACGTCTGAAAGTCAAACAAATGATCGGGAGATTTTCAGACCCATGAACACCTTAATATACTGATGCTGCAGCACACTAAAGACATACATACAAACAATTTGTCCCCAAACGCCAGCTCCTTAAAAACAAAGAGATCATACCTCCAACACATTCCCAAAGCACCTAGATGCTTGGAATTCTTAAACATTTCTATTCTGCTTTAATAGTGACCCTTCAAACCATAAACCAAATATTGTTTTGAAGGGAGGAAAGTCAACAATGTATCTAACTGTTTGCTGGCAAAATAAAGTGCTTTATTAAGCTATGGGTTTGACCATGAAGATGAAAAAAAGAGGTTAGTGGGTTATGGGGAACAGGGGAGTTTCATCTCTACCTCTGAGTTTCAGAAACTGACTGAGGGAGAAGGGGATCTAAGCACAGATGAGAAAGTTCATACACACTTTCATTTCAGTCTTCCCAGATTAAGGGGGAAGGAAAGGTCAAGATGCAGTGATTTGAAGCCAGAGCTCCTTTTTCACATATCCCCAGGACAAGGAGAGAGACAGATAGCAGAAGTAAATAAATAATTTTTCAAGCTCGGTTTTGCCATCTGGCCCCACCAGGTGATAACTTCACAGAGAAATAAATACCAAAGAAATAAATGTATAGGGCTGAAAGCATTCCTCCAATCACTGGCAATTCCAACTGCAGCAAGAAAGACTCGTGGCTGGAAAGCTGTTTCTATGGAAAGAGAACTACTGGTGGTAGATTTTAAGTGGCAACAAGCAAAGCTTACTCAGTCACCAAGAAAACCCTGGTAATAAGGAATTTCCGTGAGTCTCACTTTCCCAACAACCCTGTAGGAAATCTGAAGTCTCTAAGAAAAGAAGGAAAACTGGAGGGCAGGAGAGCTTCCTGGATTAACCAAGCTCCTGCAGAGCTCCTGGGAAGCAAATGGTGGTCAGGCAGATGTCTACCCCATGAGCATGCAGGAAGGCCTCATTTTTAGGTCTTTTTAAAAATGTTTATCCTTGAAAACCTAAAACATCTCCCAATACTGGGTCAGACAAAGCTGCGTTTGTAAAGCTTGTGTTGACTAGATAGTCTGGGTACTAGGAGTGAAATATCCTTGTCACCTACACAGTAGGTTAAAAACATAACATCACCCATTTGGTAAGAGAGAAGAGTTGGCTCAGGGAAATCAGGCATCTATGCAGGAAGTACAAGAATGGAACTCACAAATTAAGCTAGAAGAAGTGGGGGAAAAGGCTAGAAGAGGAGCCACTTTTGAATTTTGCCAGAAGCAAAATAAAATGAATATAAATCTCAGCCAAAAGTGATTAGTTTGAACAGCCTGAATAACAGCAACGCAATGGTTATGGAACAATGATTTCAAAATGCACCCCTAGCCCCCCCAAAAATACCAGTTGTATAATCTCTTCTAAAGGCTCTGAAAGCAAAGGAGAATAGATGATTCTCCCTTTCGACTCATAGTGCAAACAGATCCCAAATGCTAAATGATATGAGAGCCCCGGAAAAGTCAGCAGGCATCAGTGTAAGCTAACTGTGTTTCAATTTACCCCAATATCCTCAACTATACTCTACCTGTACCTATAATTGTGCTTTGAGGGTCTGGACTTAATGCAAACTGTGAAACCTACCGTTATCAGTTTACAGACTGCATTTTCATGGCAATCTGAAAAATATTTAAATATGATATTCAGCAGCAGATCTGCTTTCACTAGGAAGTTGTAAAAAAGGGGTAAATTACTCCCAAGGAGGACCCCATCAACAAGAATCTAAAAGTGTTTCTTCTCAAAATTGAGGGTGAGAGGGGAGGGATTACCTTGTTCTTTTTAGGAATGTTCCTTAAAACTGACGAAAAATGTGGATAAGCCTCCTTTTGTAAAGTAAGTGACTATCACTCTACCCTCGAGGTAGCTGTTATACAGATCAAATTTTTCCACATGTTTTTCTGTAAACTAATGCATATCTATAAATGGTCCAGTTATTTCAAGTTAATAACTTTATAGTAATTGTTAAACCACCAGAGGGAACCAATAAAAGCTGCCCTTAGTAGAGAAGGTATAGGGTGTACCTTTTAAGCTTGGGAGGGTCATCAGGACTGCAATTTTAAAAATTCAATGACTATCACCATACATCCATTTTCAATGCAAACATGCAAGCCACTGGCCCCTTCCAATAAAAACTGAGGCACTAACTGTTTAGAATCTCATAGACTATTAAAGGCACAAACTTTAAAAGCACACAGGATTCAGGCAAACAGAAACACAAACCTACAAATATTTTTCACTCATGTACATGTGGCTTAATTGAAATGACTGCACAAGACAACCTGTGCTTAGCTGCCTCTTCTTTAATTTTGTATGTTTCCCAGTGAAAACAGTTATTCCTAGTCTACTAACCTGTGCTTCCTCCTGTGGCCATTTTATATACAGCACCTTAATGTGGGTAATGGAGAAAAGTGCATGAACTTGATACCAAAGCACATCAATATTAAAAGGCTTCTTCTAGTCATGCCTGCTGCTGGCTACCCCTTGAATGAATTAATGAACACCAATGACACATATCTCTTCCTGCACTCAGTGACATGAAGAGCAAGCAGCCACAATGATAAATTACAAATAATATGCATTTCATTTTGTTAGTCACCAGCTAGGCCATCTTATTTCCACACACATAGACCAGGAAAGCACAGGTGCTGTGAGGAATCCAGAGGAAGTCTTACTGCAAGTATTCAGCAGGCTGTGACAGCTGATACAACAAGGAAAGCAGAGCCCAGAGACGAACCTGCTGGATGTGACCTAATAACTCCAATGAGCTCAGTTTGTCTTCCCTGTGTATTTGGGCCTTCCAACTAGCTGACTTCAAAGGGGTTAAGAAACACTGCAGCTGCTGCCCTTTGCCAGTGCTGCCTGCAAGGCCTGGTGGAGGCTGAAGGATGGTAGACAGAGCACCCAAGAACAACTGTCATTCTAAGGCCCATGCTTGCTCCTGCTGTTTCAATTCTGAGGTGTGCTCTTGGAAAGCCCTCATTTTTAGCAACAAGCAATCTCTCGAAAATATTTCTCCCAAATATCAATATCCCCAAGTCTTCCTATTCCCTAGCTGAAAGCTCCTGCCTGAAAGTTTCTAATAAAATACTGTTCTTTACGACTTTGGATAACTGGGAACTCAAAAAACAGAGCATCGCACTTGGACTGGTATCCTAGAATACATATTGTAACACATGAATCAAACACCTGAACCACAGAGCCAAAGAGGCCTGGTAGTGAACACTATTATAAGAGCTAAACTCTTGTTGAGCAAGCATTTACTCCATGCTCAGCACCAAGCTACACACTTTACATGTATTAAACATTTAATCTGCACAACAATCCAATGAAATAGGGACTAAAATTATTCCTACTTAATAGATGGAGAAACTAAGGCACAGTTGAGAAACTTGCTCAAGTTTACCAAGCCAGAAGTGGGAGGAGAGTCTGGATTTGAACCCAGTCTGCTCCCAGAGCCTGTGTTCTTAAACTTGCACTGCAGTTCTAAAAGAACTGTTTTTCCATCAACGTCCCCAGTACAGAATACAATTGTCTACCTTTCATTGAAGGGCCTCTCTTTTCTGAAAAGGACCCCTGGCCTCATCCAAAATCTCAAGGACATCCTTCATTTCTTTTGTTAAAGGTAACTCACAGAAGTGCTTTCAGTAGAATAGATGTTGTGTGAGGGAGCATTTCAGGTCAATAATTATAGGTATTCCCTGGACCCGTCATTTTCTGATGTGCCAAGACTAGAGAAGGTAAGTCAAGCATCTCTTGCACTTGAATGTTAAGATACGTTGAGCACTTTGAGCTATGATGAAAAATACCCTGCAAATCCAGGGGCATGGCACCACCTCAATCTCCAGACTTTGACATACTTGTCAAACCATCATATTGCTGCTATACAATACAGACCGGTCTCTAGTCACAGTCAGTACACGCTATAGGCAAAATTTTATCTATGCCAGTTTTCGTTATATGTAATTACATCATTAAATGTATTCATAGCTATAACAGACAATAAAACCTCCTGGACACCAATAGAGTAATTTCCTAGCCCTGAGACCCTGAAACCAGTACTGCTGTATAATCTCCACATGGCTCCATCACAGAAAACTGACTGAGATATAAACTGAAATCTGACCTTAACAACCTACCTCTGACAGTATACACTCAAATGAGTCATCTCACACAGGGCTGTGAGGATTTAGGGTGATAACATGGGTAAAAACACTAGGTGAGCTGTATAAAGCACTGTACAAACACTAGTTGTTAACATTATTATTGTAACATCATTATTAGCAGAGAAGGTGGCTTGTGGGCCATTCCAGAAAAATCCACATAATCCAACCTTTCTTTAGCCAATGAGCTCAATGCTCTCCCTTCTGGTTTCTATAAGAGCTGCCAGAGAGGCTGTAAGTCCTATACAGACTATCTTCCAAAGTATAACTGGAATAATATATTGGGAAATGCCTTTAACTTTGTGTGCCAAAATGGGGGCCCCACTTATGAAATAAAGAGTTGATTTTATTCAATGATAGTGAAAGAGCCATGTGCTATTCTTTCTTGAGCCCTGAAGCAAGCAGAGAACAAAGTAAAATAGAAGAGCCACCATGCCTCTAAAAAAGAGATTCCAGCTAAAATCCCTCCCTAACACTCATGAGCTACATGAACCTGAGCAAGATTCATAACCTATCTTGAGCCTCGGTCCATTCGTCTGGGGCCTACCATGAAAGGTTATTGTTTACCATAAAAGGTTATTGTTGGCGTTCAGTAAGATATACAGTTGATCCTTGAACAACACAAGTTTGAACTGCGTGGTCCACTAATACACAGATTTTTTCAACTGACCCTCATTGTTCAAGGGTCAACTCTGCGGTTGGGAATCCGCATAAGTGGAGGGCTGCTATAGTTATATTAGGATTTTCAACTTCAAGGGAGGTCAGTGTCCCTAACCTCCACGTTGTTCAAGGATCAACTGTACGTGTAAAGCACTTAACATCAATATTGGCACTTAACTAGTTCTTTCCCTCTCTTTTTAGAACAACCTCCATTAGCTCATTGACAGAAGAGTAAAAGTTTCTAAATTGCAGAGATGGACAAATTGAGCACCTTCCAAATCAGCTTGATTCCATTTAACTTCTCTCCCTTTATCTAATTAATTACCATTTATTCTTTAAGACCCTACCCCACTGCAACATCTGAGCCTTCCCTAAAATGTTCACTATTCTATGCCAAGGGTTGGCAAACTACAGCCTGTGAGTCAAATTCAGCCAACAACCTGTTTTAGTTCAGTTTTATTGGAACGACCATGCCCATTTGTTTACATATTATCTATGGTTGTTTTTGCTACAAAGGCAAAGTTGAGTAGTTGTGCCAGAGAATCTATAGCCCACAAAGCCTAAAATATTTACTATCAGGATCTTTACAGAAAAAGTTTGCTGTCCCTGCTCTATGCTATCATAGCACCTTGCTCATACCTCCGTTAACACTGATCCCACCATACCGTTATCACTAAGATAAATGCTGCTGCACCTCACTACTCCCAACAAACACGAGATTCTTGAGGGCAAAGGCAGTATCTTAATCATCCTGACATCTCCAGCACCTAGAAGGCAGAGGAAGTGAAAGGAAAGATGGATAAAAAAGAAACTTTGACTATTAGTGGTTCATAGACCTAACAGTTCCTAGAGGTTAAGTGACTAATATAAGGTCACACAATTCATTAGCATCCCAGCTGTAAATGAATAATTTACAGTTCTTCAAACATTCTCTCCACATTCTACCATACCACACTGTTAACTTGGCGTAGTATGTAGATCCTTCACTTTTCTACTTCAGGTAAAATCTGCTTCACTCTTCAGGGTAGTATCTGGTATTTACCTAAGCTAGTCTCAAAATTACAGTGCTAGAACTGCACCATTTCCCCGACACACCCCTGTTCCGTGCCAGGAAAATTAGACTAGTTAGAATTCCCCTTTCTTAACACTAGAAGAGATATCACCACTGACCCACCAGTAAAGTCTTTATTTTGAATTATCTCCAACAAAGAAGAATGCAGAGATGGCTGCAATACACCTATGGCATTACTCTGCCAGAGTACTTGGGCAGAGCACTTGGGCTTAAGTCTTTTCAGGTAGACAGCTATCCTCCCCAGACCTCTATGTCAAGAAAGCCCCCTTCAGAACTAAACCCTTGACCTAATGAGAGCCCCATTGAGTCAGTTGGTTGCCATATACTATAGCCTGAACTGAGCCATGAGCCCTAACCTGGAGCACTGCACCCCCCCATCATGGCTGTCAGGTTGACCCCAAAGTTTGAATGCCACTGAATGTGACCTCCTTCAAAAGCCTGGCGATTTTTAAAATGGCAGTCACTCTACCTCTCTGACTATATCTAATACCACTACTACTTAACATGCCCCATTACTCAGCAGTGATGGGCTCTTCCTCTTCACCCCTACCCCCTGACCCTCACTGGTATCTTCATAACACTTCTCTGAGGAAACAGATGTCTGCTCAGAGCCAGGTGCAAAACTTACTGGTGGACTCTTAACCAGGGACTGTGGCCTTAACAATATATTCCAATCAAGTGAGCCAACAGGTTATATACAGCTCCTAGAAACCAGAAAAATTTTATCTGACAAAGCCTTGCTTTCACTAGACAAGCAGTTATTTCTCTTCCCACATTTACACATAACATGAACATTTTCAACCTCCTACCAATATACACATACCTAAACACAGGGAGGCCAGGTCATCTGATTTTACTTGGTGTTAACTCCAGACCTCAACACATTAGGGTCAAGATACGGTCAAGGGCCTGGCTAAAATGATAGGTCCATGAACATAGGCCACAATGCAATGGCTATAGACTCCCCCAGGAATTTACTCATACTTGAGGATTAACTCTCAAATTGCCAGAAAGTCATATGGTTAGCTAAATTTTAGCTCTGAAACTGGTGGAACTCAAAACAAAAACTAAGTCAATACTTCCCTCAGTGTGACATCATACCTAAAAGTAAGCACTGACGTCAGTTTTTAAAGTCAACTTTGTGACTCTTCCACTTTCTCAGCCTTAATAGGTCCCTCTACCCACTGACCAATCTCCAAATACCATTTTTATCCTAAGGCAGTCAACTCATTCTTCATTACCAGGAACTAATGATATACTCTTTGAATCTCTTCCTGGTTCCATTTGATCATTCACTGCTTGTTAGTAAGATATAAACAGGTAAAAGGAGATTCAAGAAGCTGACAAATCAGTCAGTAGTGAACGCCTTATCTGTAAATTTCACTTTTCTATGCTTTCTTTTCCTGTCTCCCCCCAAAAACACACAAATATCTCCTCTAGAGTTCTCTCCAACTCAGCAAAGTGATAAGACTTACATCTCATTCAATGCACTGGCTGCATTTATTTATCTGAACAAATGAATATATACACTTGCCTTGGCTATGTCACTGAGTTCTTTCCTGAGAGACTCAGAGATTGGAAACACAGCCTTCTAAATTCTGTGACTACTCATCTAACCTCTAGTTCACAGGCAAGTGTTAACTATGCCACCTGATAACACTGCCCTGGAAATTCAAGTTAATTCTGGACACCAACAAGAGGTTTCTTAAAAACATCTTTTAATTTTAAGTTATTACATATTGATGGCGTCCAATACAACTTTGATTTTCCCCAATCTTGGGCTGGTGAGTTCTGATATCTGAACAAATGTCAGATCCAATGCCAAGAGAGACTGACATAATAACAGCATCAATTTTCTTGGCTGCCTTCCCTTTGTCATGTTGCCTCCCTTCCCCCATGTTGCTTCTTATGCTATAATTCAAGGAACATCAGTTGGCTACACATAGCTGATACAGGAGAACAAAATTAACAACTGCCAAGTCTAATCCTTATATCACTATAAGATACATACCAACATTATCCCATTTTAACAGTGAGGAAACTGATGCTTGGTAAGGTTAGGTGGCAGAGAAATGATTTTAAAGACTTATCTGCTTGGTTACTATGTTCTTTCTACTAGACCACACTGCTCCTGACTACACAACACACGTTTCTCTTTACTTAGAAACATTACTTAGGATTATAGATATTTTGATACGATTCATTTCACCAAACTACTCTATAAACTTAGGCTTAGCACGCACAGCAAGTAGAAAAAACATGGGACTTTGCTGTCAAAACATCAGACCTGAGTTCAAATCCCAGTTCTATCACTTATTGGTTATTTGGCCTTAAGCTAGTGATTCATCCTCTATGAGCCTCAGTTTACTCTTCTATAAGACAGTGATAGTACCCACACCATAAGAACTATTGTTAGGATTAAAAGATGTCTACTAATTGCTAGTTCAGAGGGTGGCACGTGAAAATATTAGTTCCCACACTACTAGTCATATAACCTACAAGTCACTTAAACAGATAAGACTGTTTTCTCATCTGTTAAGCTAAAAGAAAAATATACTCTAAAGATCACACAACGTGGCTGTGAAAATGAAATGAGATGTGTCGAAGCTCTTTATAAACTGTGAAGAACTAGAACAATTAAGGTATGGTCTCCAGCACAGCGTACTACAATACCTTGCACAAAACAGATTTTCAGTAAATGTTTGATAATGCTACATAAGAGAGAACCTTATTAATACTGACAGGCCCTGAATCATCTCCTGAGAGCACTACTAACCCATGGGAAACCTTTATCCCCACAGAACAAGATGTGGAGTCAATTCAAAGGAACTTGTTAAGAAACACCTTACCTCACCCCACCATGCAGATCCTAGGGCTCTCATCCTCAAGCAATATTTAAGCTTTCCTCATGATAAACTAATAAGAACCATAGTGAATAAACTGAATCTCACTTACGATTGGCTTTGGTGTGCTTTTTTACTTTTATTTAAATGCTTCTGTCTTACAGTAAGGAAAATCAGAACACTTTAAAAGGGTACATAATGCTACTGTGGAGAAGATAAAATGATATTCAAAACTTCCACCTTCTGCAACTCCACTGTCCTCTTCCAAGCTTCCTCTTACATCCCACTGCTGTGGATAGACATAGGACTTCTTAGCCTGCAGTGAACTGCCAATAGAAAGCAAAACGGGCTCATCTCCAATTTCTAGTTCATACCTTCTCTAGTTGGGCTGGAATTTAGTATTTCCTTTAAAAGGCCTTCTCTTCCATTTCCTGCTGGGTTGGAGTAAACAAATATATAGTTTATATCAACAAGTTTAATTAAACAGAGCACTTACTACGTAAGCAAGATGACCCAACATATGATGGTATCTTCCACTGGAAGTGAAGGTCACAGGTAGCACTCCCCTAGACTGTGAGCATCAAGAGTTTTCTTTCACGGATCTCAGGGCACTTTAGTTCCCTTCTAACATGCTTAAATAATCCTCCATCTTAAAAAACCCTAAGTCCACGCTCTTAAATGAGATGAACTTTCCATGTCATTTAAGCAACTTGTAAATAGCTGCCTGGACTAGCTGTTTTCACTAACACTAGCAGGCTCTTTTAATTCTAACTGAATCCAAAGAGGAATCACAAAGGTTAGTTTCAAGGGAAAGCTAATATTGCTTACTTATAAACATATCTACAAATGAAAAAATTAGAAAGAAATCCAAAGATAGCCCTCCAATCTAATTTTAGTTTTCAGTTTCTGACTCCTCTTCCCAGCAAACCTTTTTCAAGACTTGGCAAACAGGCTACAAAGAAAAGTAAAGATTTCTGGTATTCCCCTATTACTTCCTACTACTTTCTTGAATGAATGGGTAAACTACTAGTTTACAACAATGCTAGTAAATAACTAAAACTGACCAGTGGACAGAAAAAATAAATAAAACTGATCAACAGAAAGCATAACCCTAAAGGCAAGAATAATGTGCAAACTAACCGTGAACTATTTATATTTGAAGTCAAATATAAGAGAACTGCTTCTTAGCAATCCCACCCATACCACTCCAAGCCGTCTCAGATAAATGGTGGTATTTGTTGATTATGAGCAGAAATCAGTATCTTTTAAATTTAAGAACATCAACTCTTTCATATAATCATTACTCTACTACTCGCCAATGATCCAGGTATTTAGTGACAAACTTCTCATGCCCTATAAACACCAAAGAATAACTTAGAGCCTATTTCTCTCAACATACTAGGAATAAACTATTTCACTTGAATCTTTTAAAATCTCTTCAGCTAATAGAAGACCACCCAGAGTTCCTATACTCTAGTAGGAGGTATGTGACAAAGCTGGGATTTCAAAAATCTTTGTTTCTAAGGATGGGGTGTTTTGCATGCAATATGAAACCCAAGACCCTTCCAAATCTGTCCTCAGCCATCACTAAAAAAATATGTGGTATTTCCCTGGAATCTGGAAGGAAGAGAGCTCCAGATCTAAGGTAACTTATATTCTGCTAGCCTCAGTTATCCTCTATTGTTTCACTGCTAGAGTGTTTTCTTGCTCTGCTCAATTGTAGCAAACACACCACATTCCCAAGAGAGGCAAGAGAATATACATTATAAGACTCCCCCAGAGGGAACAACTTCCACCACGCTAATTCCAGAGACTTAAGGAAAAGCAGCTGCTACTAAAACTGAAGGCCTAACTTACTCATTCAACAAATATTTATTAAGCACCTACTCTGTGCAAAGCTCTGTATATGAGGTGGTGAACAAAACATATGTGGTTCCCATCCTCACAAAACGAAGTTTGATGAGACAGAAAAGCAACTCCAAAAACAAATGATATACAATTATAATTACAAAAAGGCTATTAACTTGCTCAGGACTCACTGATCTATACTTGTCCCAGTATAAAACAAAAGCAATCCTCTTTACTCTCACAAATGTCCCAGGTTGGACTATAAATGTTATGTCTCCTTAGCTCAAAGGGTAAGATATTGTAAGAAAGAATAATGGGAAAAAATTACTTTAGCCTAGGTAATCAAAGATGACTTCTTAGAAGATGTGCCATTTAACTAAGTCCTGATGGATAAGGCTACAGTTATTTTGGAAGTAAGAAAGTTCCAAGTACAGGGGACAGCAAAGGCTACAACAGGCTTGGAGTATTACTGTTATCAACATAAACTTTGGCTGACAGAACTGAAGAGTCAAAAAAGTGATTTGGGGGTTCCCAGAGATCAATTTATACATCTAAGATTAAAACATTCTAAACCTCTAATTTTGTTAGACCTCATATTTCAAACATAAAGACCAAAATGAAGCTCTAAGGCAATGGTTTTCAAATTTTTGTTGGTCATGAATCCCTAAGAATCTGAAAAATACTTCATATCTTCACCCAGGAGAAACATGTATTTATGTATACACGCATGCACAATTTCAGGAGGTTCACAAGCAACACCCCTTCTCAACCCCACCAACACCAGAAGTTCACATATGGACTTCAGGTTTAAAAAAAAAAGCCGTCTTTCACAAAGGACAAAAGCAAAAAGTTCTCAACTCTAGTTCTCTATTTGAGCATTAAGATGTTCTTAAAATCTTCTGAAGATATCCAGGAATAAAACTAAACTGACATGTTTTTTTAAAACAATAACAGAACAAGCTATTTTAAGTCAATGATGGATAATAAACAATGGACAATGTATATATCACCAAGAGTCAATGAGAATTTTCCCACCATTTTGGAGAGCCAGAACTGCCCTCAAGTCCTTACCTTACTAACATTGAGTGAAGCTAGGGGAGGAGGGGTTTCTGTTCGGTCATTAATTATTTCCACGTCTGAAACATACTGTAAGTTTATGAGCAAGATGTCTGCATGGTTGGGCTTTCCACTGGAAGAGGGACATTCTGGTGAGAAAATAAAGTTAAGGAAAATAGGGGCAAGCAGACAATAACACATCCCAAAAGGGGCATGGAAAACAGAATTCACACAAGGCTTGTGTAAAAGGTGTGCCATGAGCAGGACAGGAGAGCCTCACAAGAATCACAACTCTCCTCTGGAAATCTCTGCCTGTCACCTTCCTCCCGCTTGACCCCATAACCAAAAGATCTCAAGCTTTTCAAAGCCATATATGATCCAAAACTAGAAGCCTCAAAAGGATTTATCACCTTCTATCAGTTTTATGGAGAGGCGCAATGCAGTTTTAATGCCTCACGTCTACTGTATATCTTAAAACTAATGAACACAGGAGAAGCAGTGCTTTATGCTCTTGGTGTAATACTGCCTTCATTTGTACAGTGCTCTTTTCACTTTCTCAGATTTGAAATTTCCCATTTTGCAAGAGAAAATTACAGCACTGGAAAAGCAGCTCACTCAAGGTAATCCAGTTAGTTAACTCATTCATTCCTTCACTCATTCTCCAACCACTTATTAAAAGCACACTGTGTCAATTAAAAGCAGAGTAATTCCTCATTCCCAAACCCTACCAACTAAACCACTACTGTAAAAGGTTTTATTTGGTCTAGATATGAATTCTTGTAGTATAAAAAAAAGCAATTGTTCTCGCTGGTAATCAGTTTCAGAGGACATCTTCCTAAACTAAAAATCTACAAGTAGTAGATTAAAATACTTGCCACTCAACTGCAGCAGACTCATTAGGAAACTTCTTTTGAAAGATGCCATAAAGGATTTCTCCTCAAAAAAAAAAAAAAAAAAAATCCAAATAAACCCACCTGTGGCTCAAAAAAAAAAAGGAAGGGGTGGCACAATTATTACAACCAACAAGCATTTTGTTTCCAAGATTTGAGTTTCCTGGAATAATTCAGAAATCATTTCCACCCCAAAGAAGTAGGCCACCTTTTCCATTCTGTTGGACACTGTCACTTTCAAAATGGGAGGCTACTTCTATGGAAAACTCAGAACTCCATGTGCTGGGCTGGGCAAGAGAAGATAACTTACTGCTTCACCTGTAACCCGCACATCCCTACATAAGCCCCTGAAAAACGTGGTCCTTTCTCTAGACCAGGTCTCCAATGCAAACATCCCCCAACAGCAATTTTCAAATGACTGAGAAACCTAAAATTCAGCATTCCCCACCTCTAATGGCATCACGCATACACACGAAGCAGCAAAACAAGCCCCTATCCCCAGTTCAGATAAAACTCTGCTCAGTTACTCTCAGTTACTCTCCCCAAAAACAGGCGAGGCCCATTTGGTCACCACCCCACCGCCCTTCCTTGAACCAAATCCCATCAGTAGACACCCGCTCCTAAACTCCATACCCTTGCCCTCCCTACTAGCAGTTCCTTACTCCACTCCCCCTACCATCCGGGCTCCAATCCCCCAACCCTCTCCCACGACCACCCCCTCTCCCACGACCACCCCCTCTCCTGATCACTGTCCTGTTTCATACCGTTCCCCTCGAAAAGCCATCCGCGTGTCAAGCCCCCTTCCACCCACCGGCCTTCGCCTGGGGCCCAGGTCCCACTGGGGTGGGAAACAGGATCCCCAAAGCAGACCTAGGGACCCGCGAGAGGGGGAGGGGAGTCCAGAGCCATGCGCATGCGCTCCGGGAGCCGCGGTGGCCGGTCGCCCCTAGGCCCGGAGAGGGCCCCAGCCGCCGCCGTCGTCCCCCACCCCCCCACCACCACATATACACGCCGGCCCGGCCTCGGGCTCCGCGCAGGGAAGGATACTTAAAGCCAGCATTTTGGACTGGTAGTCAAAGGCTACCACCTCGCCCTGCAGCCGCTGCTCCTGGCACGTCCGGCACGACACCTGGCTCCCAACGCTGAAGTACTCGCCCGGAGGAGCCGCCATCTTGGGAGAGCAGCCGCGGCCGGCGGCGGCGGCGGCAGCAGCGGGCGAAAGCCGGGCCCCCAGTGAGCGCCGCGACGCGACGCACGGGGCGTGCTGACGTCATACGGCAGGGCGTGGCCGGGCGCTGGGTGGGGCGGGAGGCAAGGTGGTAGAGGAAAGAAGAGGAAATGAAGGGGCATCTGAATAATTATGTTTGTGCAGCTGCGCCCGCTTGGTAACGTGCTTGCAGGGTTCGTTTTAGAAGTCAAAGGTAAGTGACCTACGTGGACTGAAAAGGGAAAGGAGGAAGGAGTTTCAGTTCTCCATTATGTGTACACCTTCACACAAGAGTTTGATTAACTCTATATTTTACTTATGAGGAATCCGAGGCCCAGAAAACTAAACATTAAACTTGCCCAAAATGATTATTCTAGTCACAAAGTGGTAGTGGAAATAACATTGGCTATAGAATTAGCTAAACTGGAATCGAAATCCCAAATCTACTACTTGCTGTTACATGACTGAGCAAATTACTAAACCTGATCCTATTTCATTATTTCTTCTATATTAACACTTATTGAGCATCCAACAACACTTTGAGGTAGGAAACAATATCTTCATTTTACAGATGAAGAAACTAAATCTTAGAGAAACTAAACTTGTCTAGGGTCGCACAACTAGCAAGGATTTGGTCTGTTTCCAAAAATAGTGCTATTTACTATTATACTATATTAGGTAGTACCTCATAAAGTAGGGTTAAATGAGAGAAAGTGTATCAATGCATGGCATGTAGTAAATAAATAAATGGTAGTTCCTCCATGATCACCCATCACCTTTAGAACTCAAGATGCTTCTCCATCTCCCATCTTCTCTAAAAAGCCAGGGGTGGGAGTGATGAGCAGTGGTAGTAACAAAAGTTGCCTTGGGTCAAGAGTTTGGGACACCCCCCCGCCAGTACGTGTAAGTACTATACAGATGATTTTTCAAGCCCTATCATCACCAATTTCCACCCCAAACCTACCTACCGCCCCCCCCCCCAATATAGACATTCTGAAGCTTTATGTGTAGCAACAGGTTGACCTTTCTCTAGGCCAGAGGGAGGCGGAGGGCCAGCCTTGGCACTACTTAACCTGAACAAAGTTCAAAAGTGTTTCCTTGCCCTGCAAGAGACATCAACTTCCTGTTGGTTGTATATTAGTACTATCATTTAATAGGAATAAACTTACTTCTTCCTCATACTTGTGTTTTCTTCAGAGAACTTTCATGTCTGGCCCTTGATAACAAGTCGTATGTAACTGCCACTCCACTTTTTATATGGCATTGTGATTTTAGGTTTTCATATGTAACTGCCAGGCACTGTTAGGAAAGTCTTCCTGGAGGAAGTGAAAAATCTGAGACCTGAAGGACGGGTAGGGAAAGAGAGTGGCTATGTTCTAGGCAGAGGGAACAGCATGTGCCAGGACACCTAAGAGGAGAGAGCTTTATGATTTCAAGGAATATAAAGTAGCTCCAAAATATTATGAAACAAAGTGTAGGGGTAAGCTGGTGAAGGTTGTCTGGCTAGAGCCAGGACAAACTTTCAAAGATGTAGAAAATGTAGGCTTTCTCCTTGGAGAAATTGGAAAACATTTAGCAAGGAAGTAGAATGAGATTTATATCCAGCTTCCCTTCCTCATGCCTTTTTAATTCATGAAATTAATTTCTTAACAAGAACCCAGATTTACATTCTCATTTTCACTCACCCATCAGAAAACTCTCTCCAAGAACAAAGTTGCTTGAGATAGGAAGGAACTGAGGAGCCACTTGGTCTCCTCCTCCACCCCTAATCTCTGCCCCTAGACAGAACATCGCCTAGAATAGCTGAGATTTCTATTATCTGTGTGTTGTTCCATAAGATTATTCCAAATTTTGTCGCGGTATGTGCCTCCCCTCTTCCCATACCAATGCACTTACTATCTCATGGTTTATCTGCCCCAGCAGAGTTTTGGAAGGCAAGAGGATGCAAAGAAGGGGTCAAGACAGCTTAGAACTGGAAGTAGGACTAAGACTGTCCTATATTCGAAAGTCTTTAGGGAAGACCCCTCAAAAGCAAGAGGTCAGTCTCCAAATCAATTGTGGATGAAATCGGGCGATAGAGGGGCTTGGGCTTGGGGAGGAAGGCACGGGACTGATCAGAGGTGTGTACAAATTTAGGGTCCCGCTTCAATGCCGAGGAGGGATGTCCATAGCTCTCTTCTACAAGAGATCTTAGAATATCTTTGGAGGGTAGCGGTACTGGAGTAGAGAACTCCACTCTGGAAGGAATCCTGGCCCTAGAGATGATACATCCATCTTCGCAGCAGTAAAGCAGGGAGGGACCCTGGGCGCGCCGCGGCTCCTCAGGTTATTCCGTCCCTTGACCCGGAACAGCAGCGAGAGCTGTTTCTACGCCCGAAGCCCACGTGCCAGCAACGGCGGCCACGTGGGGCTCTGTGGAAACGCCTTCGCAGAGATTTGTCCCCTCCGCTGCCCAGTAGAGAGGAAGGCCGGAGAACAGCGCTGGAGGAAACCGTACCCGCTAGGGCTCAAATCGCGGGAGCCTGGGACTGCCGAGGGCGGGACACAGGGCGGGGTTTGCGCCGGCTGCTGGTGAAAAAGGCGGGGTCTGGGTTTCGTGAGGGTGGGCTTCGGCAGGCAGTGGGTGTTGGTTTCCTTGTCGTCGGAACTCCTCGGCTTTCGCCCTAGAACAGGCCCCGGCCCAGGCGGCTCCTGGATCATCATGGAGTCCACTCTAGGCGCGGGCATCGCGATGGCCGAGGCACTGCAGAACCAACTGCCCTGGCTGGAGAAAGTGTGGCTCTGGGTCACCTTTCTGGGCGATCCCAAGAGCCTTTTTCTGTTCTACTTCCCTGCGGCATACTACGCCTCTCGCCGTGTGGGCGTCGCAGTGCTCTGGATTAGCCTCATCACCGAATGGCTCAACCTCGTCTTCAAGTGGTGAGATAGCGAAGCCCTCCGGCGTCCGGTTCCCCCACCTCCAAGGGCCCTGAGTCCTATGCAAGCCTTGATCTTTCAGCAGGTGCCTCAAGGGCCTGGATCTCCCCCAACCCACCCCGCAACCACCAGTGAACCCATAGCCTTAAAGACCTCCCATCTCTACCCTGTGGTCCCTGACTTTTCCCCTTTGAGCATCTTTGTGCATCTTGTTTTCAGACCTCAGAGTCCCTATCCTATCCATTAGACCAGTGTTTCTCAAAAGGGCCTTATCAGAAATCACTTCAGTGGCATGTTTAAAATGCAGATACCCCATTCCATCCCAGACACACTGATTTTAGAAACTCCAAGGGAGGGGCTGGGAATCTGTATTTTAACAAGCATCTGTGGTGACTTAAGTAGCTGAAAGCCTTGCTTCTCAACTCACTTTCATTCATCTATTCACTCATTTACTTGACATAGTTTTTAAGAAGCATGCTTTTTGCCAGGCTTCACAGTAGCTGCTAAGGACAGAGAAAACATGCATATTTAGGTGTGCTCCCCGGAACATGACCAGCAGCATAGGAAGCATTTGAAAACTTCCTCGAAATGTAGCCTCTCAGGCCCCGGGGCAGAGCTACTGTATCAAAATCTGCATTTTAACAAGGACCCCAGGCAATTCGTGTGTACAGTAAAGTGTGAAAAGCACTGAGCTAAAGCATTGCCTTCCAGGGAGCACTTTCTCTCTTCCCTTTTCCCTTCATTTACTAATAGGCTCTTCACACAGACTTAGAAGCCAGGAATCCCAGGCAAGTGAGTGGGGCCCTTGGGCTTATCTCTTTGTGCCACCTGTTCTCTTGGGTGCAGAAAGGAGCTATGCCTCCTGCTGGGCATGTAGCTGCACCTCTCTTCACCTCAGCCTCTGCTGCCAGATCTCCAGCCTGGGGGAAAGAAAGGATGCTCATAGGAGATCCTTGAATGGGCTGGAATGACTTGTTGAAAAATGGAATAAGAGTTACCTTCCCTTCCACACCGTTTTGCAAGGCCTTCACCCCTACTGTAAACCGAAAAGCAGTTGTGCAATAGTTTTCTTCTTGTCTAACTGTTCATTGTGTTATCTCCTCCCTCAGAGTTTGTATGAGCCTCCCTCTTTAGTCTTGTTCCCCTAAGAATCAGACCACCTCCCCCCCCTCCCACCCCTGGTAGACACTCTCAATGACCCTCCTGACAAAAACCTATTCATCTGCTAGGTATGTATTGAGCGCTCAGTGCGTGAATAAGGCTCAGTTTTTGGTGGAAAGAGGCAGTTCCTTTTGTACCTCCCTCCCCAGCACTTGGCTTCCTGCCAGCATCTCTTCTGCTCTCCCACCTCTTTCTGGCCACAGCAGCCTTTTCACAGTGTGTGGTTTCCCAGGGACCAGTCAAGCACCTGCTAGGCTTTGGGATTTTGAATTTTCGTTCTCCTTATTCTTTCTCGGCCTCCTCGATCCATTCCTCATTCACATTTCAGACATAAGAGGCTTACCTAAGTAATTTAGGTATAGGTAATTCAGGGGAAAGCAAGAGGGTTAGTGAGAGTCTGGGAGGGAGAGAGAAAGAGAGCCAGGTCCTGGGCTGTCTATGGATGAGAAGAGCAGAGCTGGCCCTGCAGTGGGAGGGGGAAGAGTAGGACTTCTGAGCATCTCAGAGCATGCATGCGCGTACACACACCACGATCTCTTACCTTATCACTTTAAAAAATAGTGTGCTTTTTCCTGTTTCAAGATAAAACACCATGGCAATGTAATGACACAGAATTGAACTCCCTTTCTGACTCCACATGCAGGCTCTCCAGATGTCTGTCTGCCCCTCTCCTGTCCCCCTGGCTCTCTGCATGTACTTAACATCATCTTAAAATTGTTCGTTCTTCTAGGTTCCTGTTTGGAGACAGGCCCTTTTGGTGGGTCCATGAGTCTGGATACTACAGCCAGGCCCCAGCTCAGGTTCACCAGTTCCCCTCTTCTTGTGAAACTGGTCCAGGTGAGAAGTCTCAAACCTCTCTTCTTCAGTGTGGTTAGAGTTCAAGAGAGCATTTCAGAGTACTTTTCAGCTGGAGTGGCCCAACCAGAGGCCCAGCCTCTCAGCCATACTGGCCCAGGGAACAGTAATTTAAGAAACCCCAGGAAGACTACGTTGAATTCTGGGAGAGCAACTATGCTAGTGTGTGTTAGCTGCCCACCTTGTTTAGAGTAGAGCCACAGGGCAAAGCAGTGGCCTCAGAAAGGAGCAAGGAAGGCATCAGGGCAGAGGAGCTATGGGCTAGTGCTGGGAGAAGGCTCTCTTCTCAGCCAGGGGGATGTAGCTGTGTTGAGCTATCACCAGGAGCACCTGGGTTTTGCCCCCATCCTCTCACCACAAGCTTCTGGATCCCCCACAGGCAGCCCTTCTGGACACTGCATGATCACAGGAGCAGCCCTCTGGCCCATAATGACAGCCATCTCTTCCCAGGTGGCCAGTCGGGCCCACAGGTATGCCTGAGCATTGCTCACCAGAGGGAGCAGGGGTGATGGTACCCTGGACCCAAAAGACCCAGCAGCAGGCATCTTGGGGACCCAGGGAGCTGGAGTTCTGGGAACCCTGGGCATTTGTGCTACGGGAAGCTGAGCTGTGTCCAAATACCCTCTGAACCATTTGCATATCTTCTTTTTAGCCGCTGGGTGAGGGTGATGCCAAGCCTGGCTTACTGCACCTTCCTACTGGCTGTTGGCCTGTCCCGGATCTTCCTCTTAGCACATTTCCCTCACCAGGTGTTGGCTGGCCTGATAACTGGTGAGCAACTGAGACAACAGGATGGGCCCAGAGGTTGCCATTGGCAATGAGAAGACCAGTCTAGGATCTTCCCATTGTATAGCCAACCCCAAGGCCTCCTTTATGTCTGTCTGTTTTGCCAAGCTGCACTGTTGCTCAGAGGGGTTCATATCCCCAAACTCCTTGAAGTTGCTGTCACTCCACTTCCCTAGGTGCTGTCCTGGGCTGGCTGATGGCCCCCCGGGTACCTATGGAGCGGGAGCTAAGCTTCTACGGGTTGACCTCACTGGCTCTTCTGCTGGGTGCCAGCCTCATCTATTGGACCCTCTTTACACTGGGCCTGGATCTTTCATGGTAAGTTCCACTTTGAAGCACGGGCAGGCTGGGCCTGTCCGGCTTCACCTGTACCTAGCTGGTAGATCTCTGGTTCACTATAGCGAAATTTGGACACATTACCTTTTCACAAACATAAACTGTCCTGGGATCTCAGCAGAACATGGGGGTCGGCCCCAGAGCAGGTGAGAGCCATTGGCCTTCTGGGTTCCAGGGAAACCCTCTCCTGGAAAAGACTCTTCCTTCTGACAGGTCAATCAACCTAGCCTCCAAGTGGTGTGAGCGGCCCGAATGGGTGCACATGGACAGCCGGCCCTTTGCCTCCCTGAGCCGCGACTCAGGGGCCGCCCTTGGTTTGGGCATCGCCTTGCATTCTCCCTGCTACGCCCAGGTACGGCGGATATACCTGGGAAATGGCCAGAAGATAGCCTGCCTTGTGCTGGCTATGGGCTTGCTAGGCCCACTGAATTGGCTGGGCTACCCGCCTCAGATCAGCCTTTTCTACATCTTCAATTTTCTCAAATATACTCTCTGGCCATGCCTGGTCCTAGCCCTAGTACCCTGGGTGGTGCTCATGTTCAGTGCCCAGGAAGCACCACCCATCCGTTCTTCTTGACTTCAGTTGCCTCCTACAAAGCCAAAATCCTGGGACCTCCACACTCCGGGAGGCAGCTCTATGCCCTCCTAGTCCCACAACAGGCCCTGCTCATCTTGAATTTCCCACTTCTCCCAGTACCTGGTCTTAGCCCCAAAGAAGGGCCTTCTCTCTCCCAGGAAGGCGGGTCATCATCCTGCCTTTCCTCCCATGTCCACAAAAAGCAAAGTCAACAGCAAGACTGGTGGGTTCCTACAACACTGTGAGGGGCTCAGAGTGGCCCCAATAAAGCCCTTTAACACTTCTGGACTTTTTTGCCTATGTGCACATCTCCGCTGAACTTGCCTGCATGTGTGCAAGTGTAACCCTGGCCAGGCTGCTTGTTCTCCGCTCCCTCCAACCCTGTTTCCACAGAGGCCGTCAAAAAAGAAGGGAGAAGGCTGTAAACTCGGTTGAGACCTTCAGCCCTAGGTACCATCACCACCTAGGCTGGGTGAGAGGTCTCATAAAGTGCTAAGGCTACATCCAGTGTTTAACCTATTGCAAAGAGATCCCACCCACTTCCACCCCAGCCTCCTGACTCCTAAATTGGCTAGTCTAGGAACTGAAGAGAAAAAGAGCAGTTTTTTGGCCCAGGATGGGGGATAAGAACCTTTACTCCATTTGGGAGCCCAGAGAACACAGACACTGGCCCCAGAAGGCACTGGCAGAAACAAGTTTATTTATACAAGGACACATAGTGTAACGGGTTACAAAATACTTAACTGAAAACCATATCCAGGGAGACAAAGCAAGAAGTGGGTTTACATGAGAATCAGACCGGTCATGGGGAGAGGGAAGATAAGGGGACCGGAGCTTGGACTTAGCATGGGGAGGCCTCGCACACTGAGCCTAGCCCCATCCCCATCCCCCAGGTGGTTATAAAACACACTAACAACACAGAAGACACAAGCACACAATGAACTGATGGTGGTGGGACTCCTGCCCGTCCCCTGGCTCCCTCAACCCTGCTCAGGCCCCTATTAGGATAATAAATATGTAAACAGATTGGTGGGGCCCTTGGGGATGGAAAGAAAAGAAAGTGTGGTGTTGGGAAGGAGGAGGGAGGAAGACTCAGCCTCCTAGGAGCCACTTCCCATCTTTGGTTTCCTGCAGGCTGGACAGCACTCCCTAGAAGCCCTGTGGGCCCCCATCCCTGAAAACAAGGCTAGGCTGGGCTCTTGGGGAAGAGAAAGGGCAGCAACCCCTCCTGGTCTTAGCTCCCTTGGGCTGGTGGCCTGCAAAGGAAGCCAAGAGAAAGGGAAGCTCCAGCTTCCTGGGTTTCTAGGTTTTGGCCCTGCCCCTTCTGGAGCCCCAACTCTCGCCATCCCCAGGAGGGAGGTGGGCCACTGACCCTTCTACTTGCAGCATGCTGGATGACTAGGGAATGGTCCTGAACAATGGTCCTGAACAGCCTGACTGGAGCACCCCCTGCAGAAACCACCTTTTCCCCCCAGCCCAAGGCAGTGCCAGCAGAGGGGCAGGGAGGCCAACAGAGTAAGGTAGGAAGCAGGCCTGGATCTGCAGCTCCTCTAGACCCATCAGAACCGAGGAGCCCAGCCCCATCCCTCCCCACCCTCTCCAGCCCCTGGAAGGGGAAATAGGCCCTGAGGAGTATAAAGACGGCTTTGCCTACAGACCTCAGGCCCCACATCCTAGGGTACAAGCCTTCCCCTTGGTGCTGAGGCTGGGAGGAAAAAAAGGGTCTGTGCAGAGATGGTGAAGACAACAGAGGAGTTTCGAAAGGGTGGAAAATCACTGGGCAGGAGCCCACCTCCCCTCCACTCTACATCTTAGACTGCAGAGAGACCCTCCAGAACCTCCCAAGGCAAGAGAGGGGAGGAGGGTGAAATTAAGGCATTTCCCCCCAACTCAACTGAAGCCAAGGCACCGAACTTCCTTTTCCCTCCTCACTCAGGGAGACTCCAGAACCAGAAGGTACTGTTTGGGCCCCCATGCCCACCTTGAGCTGGCCCAGGCTCCAAGGGGGAAAAGGACAGAATGTGGGAAAGTGGGTGAGATACAATGTGAAGGAAGGGCCAGAAAGGGCTCCCCCAAGCCCTACAGAGGAAGCAAACTTCTAGAGCTGAGATGTGGGCCACAAGGGAGGGAGCCTGAGGCAGCTTAGAGGAGCAGGAGGGGCAAGGCTGAGAGACCCACACGGCACACGTTGTTGAATGTGTGACTTTTTGTTTTTAATAGAAAAAATAAACAAAATCACAATGATGAAGCCCAGAGGAATGGGGGCCAGGGCATCACAGGGCAGGCTCCTGCTCCATAGGCTCCTCTGCTGGCCTGTGAGGACAAGCACAGGGAGAGATACTGAGTGGCGGGGGTGGGGCACCAGCTTAGACAAGGGCAGAGATGGGGCGTGGGGGGAACCTCACCTGGGGCTCTGTTCCCGGGCTGCAGCAGCCTGGGCCTGCTCAGCCCCCACTGACAGCAAGGCCATGGCGCTCACAGTCTCAGCCTCCTCCGTCTCACCTGCCTGGGCCTCCCGCAGTGAACGGCCCAGACCAGAGGCAAACCTCTGCACACAGCTCCAGTGTTTGCCTGTGGATGAGAAGCGGGCAGGGCATTAGGGCAGAAATCCCCATATGTACATCCCCAGCCCTGGAGTACCCATAAGCTCCACCCCCTTGGCAAAGCCTGAGCCCCTCCGCCTGTCCCCACACACTCTGGATCTCGATGACTTTCTCTAGCGTGGCCACTGCATTGACGTTGGGTTTTTGCTGTAAGACTGTCTCATCCAAGGGCTGTAGCTGGTCAGGGGAAAGAAGAAAAGGTTTAGAGTAGAGATTGGGTGGTGGTGCCTGTCCGCCACCCCAACCACCCCCATTCAGCCTCAGACCTCACAGCAGGAGAAACCCCTACTCAGAAAGTCCTCCCTCGCTACTAAGTGTCCTTGGGACCCAGGAAAACCTTCCCAAGGGTCTTCAGTGTTGCTTGACCCAGGAAGAGGCCCTTCCTCTGGGCACCTCTGGGCCCCTCAGCCCCTGGCGTACTGGCCCATATCCTCCAGCCTCCTCCCTGCACCCCTCACCTCCACACTGAGCAGAGCTGAGACGCAGGCCTCAGAGGCATCACAGATGGCGGTCAAGTCATGGCCTCCTTCCAGGGCCAGCACCACCCGGCCCCCTGCCAGTGTCATAAGCTGCCTGGTCAAGTGGCCAAAACCTTTAGGAATGAGTGAAGGAAGATAAAATGGCTTTTAAAAAATCAATTCAAAAGAAGGTAAGAAAGGAAAAAGAAGAGATGTGACAAACAGGACAAAATAAGATGGTAGATTTAAACCCAAATATATATCCATAATGAAATTTAATGTCAATGGACTAAATGCTCTGTTAAAGACAAAACATAACAGACCGGCTAAAAAAATCCAATTATATGTCTTAGAAGGACTACCACTGAAACAAAGGATCAACAAGCTCTATCCTTAGGACTCTAGTAGGAGATACACTCTCTGCTACCCGCTCCCCTCCCCACTTGCCCCTCAAGGCCAGGGTTGGCAGAAGGAGATGGGGGAGGACACTGCTAAGATGATGCCAAGTCTTGGACTTGCCTCAGCTCTCCTCCTCCCAATTCTGCAATGTCCATCTATTCCTGCTCCACACCCCCACTCAACCCCATCCTGACGGTCCCACAACCTCCCTCAATCCCCCAGCAAGCTCACATCTGGCGGTGACAGAGTAGCCACCCAGTGGAGACAGGTGTCCCTCAACAGCATCAAACCCAGCGGAGACTAGGACCACATCAGGTGAGAACTCGTGAGCAATGGGCATCACCACTGTCCTGTAAAAGGAGGCTCAAGCTGACCCTGGCGGGAGGCTGGGCCACCCCTTAAGACAACCTCCTCCACCCATACAGAACTACCTCCCCATGTCAGGGGCTGGGGGCTCCCACCCCCACCTTGGCCCTTCTCAGTCCCCACCTGAAGGCTGTTAGGTATTCCACGTCTCCGATGGGGGGGTCCACACCTCCCGTCCATGCCACATTCACATTGTACCCCATGCCTGGCCCTCCGCCAACCTGGTAGCATGGTGGGGGAGAGATTATTCTTACTGCATGGGGATCCCAGACATTTCTCCCACCCTCAGCCCTGTCTCCAGCCCTCACTCCACTGACCTCTGCTCTGCACGGAGGGGCAGTTGGCCGACATGGTCCCACTAGGAACCCAGACTCCCCAGGTACCAGTACCACCGCAGGCCTTCAGGACTCCCTGCCAGGTCCCATTCTGCCACCACCCTGAGGGGCCCTGTGTTTGAGCCCAGGAGCTGTACCTCTTCAGGAGCCCCGGAGCCTGGAAAGAAGTTCCCATTGTCATAGCGATGCAGGGAGATGTAGAGCACGGAGGGGTCATTGTAGAACGCTTGCTGGGTTCCATTGCCATGGTGAATATCCTAGTGGGGAGGAGTGGAAGTATCAGGAAAGTAGCCCAGGTTCTGGCTCAAAGGTCAAAAAATTCCAATTGTCCTCCACCCCTACCCTATGGTGAGCTCTGGGGGTACTGCCCGCCATTAACTACAAGGCATCTGTGTTCTGTTCACAAGAGTATTGCCCCACTTCTCTAACCGGGGTCTGTGGGCCGAGACATGGTGCCACTCAGGAAGCTCCCCCAGAGCCCATTCAACTCCACAGTGTGCAGGGCAACGTCAAGGCTAGTACAGAACTGAAGACAGATACAGTCTGAAGAAAACTCCAATATCAACATGAAGCCAAAGTGGGTTTCAAAAAGTTTTCTTCCTTGATGAGGATTGCTCCTGGCTACTTCCCTGGCTCACAGGGAGTGGTGGGTGCCTTCTGCCAAGAAGGGCAGGGTTTGAGAAGCACTGCATAGAAGCAAGAGCAGAAGTGTCGGGGCCAAAAGGCCTGATCTGAAACCCAGTGCCTTTTGGCCCTGACACTTGGGATGTTTCCCAAGCTAAGCAACCCTGGTATAGTTAGTCAACCCATAGCTCTGTGTCTCCACATACAGAAACAGACATCCTAATTCTTATTACGGTAGGGGGCCATTAGTAGCACCATGTGTCCCCCGCATCAAGACTAGCTCTAGCAATGGTGGTAGCAGTCTCTACCGTTCAAAGTAGGAAGTCCCCTCAGTTGCCTGAGGCTGTAAGATGGACCAGGGACTGAAACCACTTTTGAGTCTCTCTCAGTGAGGAGGGAGCCCCGTGGGAATGAAGGGCTGGACTAATGCTCCAGCAGAAGGATGTAAGGTAAGCTGTCAGGCCCAGCTCCAGCTTGGGCACCTGAGGGGGCAAGGTGGGATGGGGGCTTTCTGAAGGCTAACTCTGGCCCCAGCACCCTGCCACTTACCCAATCCACAATGAGAACCTTGCCCACATTCAGCTTCTGCTGTAAGAGTTTGGCTGTGATGGCTACAGAGTTGAAGAAGCAGAATCCCCTGGAGAAAAGGGGGAGCAAAGGGCAGGGAGGTCATCCTTAGCGGAGGTTTGTTCCATGAGCAAGAGATAACACGCATTACCTTGCTGAGAGGGAGAAGGGGTGAGGGCAGCTGTAGTAGGGCAGGGCTGGAATGGCACTCACATGGCTGTGGATTCCTCAGCGTGATGTCCTGGGGGCCGGATGATGGCAAATCCATTCTGAAGAGGTGCAGACAGAGGGACAGAGACAAGAGAGAGACCGGCAGACCAGGTGACCATAGACAAGTGGACATAAGAGAAAAGCGTAAGCCAAGCGGGGAAGAAAACATCAGAAATATATATTTTGCACACATATAGGAATACCAGCCATAGGCCACGTGGGCAGGCAGGTAGACCCATTCCTGGCCTTAAGATACCCATGAAAGCACCAGACATTAGTGCCATCTTGTCGATCCCTCTTTACCCCACTTCCCTAACCTGGCCCTGGAACTGTCGCCTCCTCCCCACTTTGACACCTGAGAGTTGAGGTTAAAAGGACCATGCCTTACTGAAGGGATAGCCAAGGCTGCACCATCCTCTGCTCCGAGCCAAGCAGTGCTAAGGCACCCTCCCCATACACTCACCTTGAGTTCTCCGGCCGCCACCTTGAAAGCCAGCTCCACCAGGCAGCCCACCGCCATGCGCACAGCACTGGAGGAGTGCATCTCATTCCATACAGTGTCACTGTCTACCTGCAGGGGCAGGAGAGCAGGCTTCAGCGTGCCCCCTGCAGGGGGAGGGCAAGAATGGGGATGGGCACCTACACAGTCGGCCAGCAGCCATGGTAGGGAAAGGAGGGGCCAGGGCTGGGAGAGCCACCCCCACTGGCAGATGCCCCACTCACCCCAATGCCCCCACAAGGCAGCATGGCGTACATCTTCTGGCTGATGGGGCCTGCAGGGAAGAGAAACAGAGCTACTCTGGAAACTGCTTCAACGGCCAGGAATGCAGGTTGGGGTCTGCAGAAGGCAGTGAGCTCAGTCACAAGAAAAGAAGGCCAGACACAAGCACAGGATGGGCCTCTGCAGCCCACGCCAGGTGGGAGATGTCTGCCCCCTGTTCTGGGGGGACATCCTACCTCTGGGGTAGATAGCAGGGAGAAAAAGGCATGATCAGTTAGGGAGGAGAGCAAAGCATGCCCCCATTATGAATCCTGTCACCTTCCACCCTGCAATGCACCCTACCAGCATGCTCTAATCATGTCACATTCTATGTGAATGGCGCCCCCTGGAGGTGTGCCACCTCTGCCAAGGGAATAACCTGTGCTCATCAGGGCTCACTCGTTTGCCCTGGCCAGGCAGTCTTCCTGACAGCCCCCTATGCCATCCAAGCAATAGATAAGGCACCCTACCCATCAGCCTGTGGCTCACCAAGCAACTTCTTGCTGTCCAGCTTCTGTCGGTTGAGGGGGCTGGTCCCATAAAGCAGGGTGTGGTATTCGGAGTGCACCGTCTGAATCTCATCTAGTGTGGCTTTGCGACCCCGGATCCGCTGGCAGAGGAGAGCAGGAGGAGAAGAATGGCACTGAAGGCCCAACTCTGATGCCCAGACCCTCTGTACCACAGTCTGGGGCACAATGGAGCCACTTCTGGGGATGTCTGTCCCCCTCAGGAGATCTGGGGTCCTCCAGGGACCCCAGTCCAGGACCCCACTTATCTGGGGACCAACAGGGAAAACAGGCTGCAAGGGATGGAACCTGGAGGCAGCTGGGGGGATTGGCCCTGAGATCAGGGGTTGAACAGAAGATGAGAAAGAGACACGGAGAGAGGCCTCACCAATAGGGGAGACGTAAAGGCATTCGCTGGGTCTGAATTGGGGGCTAAAGGAAGAAGAGGCTCTCTTACCTCACACTTGCTGAGCAGGCCTGTTTCCTGCAGCCGGGACCAGATGCTCTGGATCCGGCCGGCATGCTCAGGGTGCACGTGTGTGTTCCCACACATGCACTGGTGCTTCAGCATGAATGTGTCGTAAACCACACCTGGGCCAGAGATACACATGTCAGCCAACACTGCTCTGGGCCATGTCACAGCCTGGCCATTTGCAATCCTCAGCAGAGCTCATGGAGCTCTCCCAAGCCCAACGTGGTCCACGTATCTCCTCATGGCCACCCCAGCCACCCTCTCAACACACCTGCCCCTCTTCTCCCTGAAATTCCTTTCTTCCATTACTGCCTATACAAAGCCTCCCTGCTCCCCTGTACGCACATCTGTACGCACAACACTGTACCCCTGTACGCACATCTCCCTTTCCCTGCTCCTGTCATACCCGTATGCGGCTTCCCCCACTCCCACCCACCACTGGTGAGACAGGACCATCCTCAGGCATCTGTGCCCTCTCCAAGCCCAGCTTCAGGTGGAAGAGCTTTCTGAAATAGACAGAAGTCTCCCTCTTGACCTCACAGGGACAAGGAAGGGAAGCTAGAAGGGGAGGACCCAACTGAGACAGCAGGCTTTCTCCACCCGCTGGAGGGCTTGTGTAGTGATGGCACAAAATCACGAGGTCTCAGCAGTGGCGGGCAGAGGTAGATGCTGCTGCAGTGGGTAGGGACAGGGCATTTACCACCCTCCCAGTGGGGTAGAGGCTGCCACCACTGCCACGGCTGGCTGTGGTGCATAGGGAGAGAACAAAAGCCTGTTTTCCCTCCATACAGGGCACTCTGAGGGGCCCACGCGATGCCTTCAGGGCAGGGGCTATATCTCTTCCCAATACGCACCATGTTGGATGCCTTGCACAGGCCCCCGGCGCATGGAAGAAGAATAGCCAGAAGTGGTGGGGCTTACCTGTGGTGAAGAGGTGCTTGGTGGGCTGGTCTGGGGGGCTCTTCATGCCCCCAGGAGCAGCAGGTGAGGACTGGGTTCGGCCCAGGGCCTGGTGGGGCACAGTGGACAGGCTGAGGGGAGCCTGATACACCTGCAGTGGCTGCAGCTGCTGGGCATCTGAAAACACCTGGAAAGAAGAGTGGGAGGGAGGATGAGTGAGGCTTAGCCTGAAATGGAAGCGAGGACAGGTGCCCTAGGGCCTCCAGGGGGGCCTTAATCCAGCCCTTCCAAACTTCCTCCTTCCCCCACCTCCTGCCTCCAGGGACAGGAGACACTCCAGCATTCACTGTCTTCATCTCCGAGGAGATGGGGAGGAATGGGGGGACAGTGATGAGTCATGCCAGAGTAGCATTGAGGTAAGAAGGATGGGGGTGTGGGAGGGGGCGGGATGAGTCAGGCCCAAGGGCTCAGCTGTGTCCGCAATGAATGGAGTGCGTGCTAGGCGCAGGGCAGACTGTAGTAACAGTGGGGGCGTGTGTGTACATACACGTACATGCACGCACAGAGACGGACGCACAACCGGCCCTATGCAGGCAAAAATGCGGATACACATACATACAGTCACGTACACACAAGCAGACAGGCGGGGGCAGTCACAGACATAGAAGTTGGCAGACTGGGATTGATTGACAGCTCTGAGGCCAATGCAAACCGCTCCATCCCTTCTACGGCCCCCTGTTTCTTTCCTACTCCCTTTTTGCTCTTTAGAAAGCTGCCCTGCACTTCCTGGAAACTGCAGACTGGGGAGAGGCAAAGGCAACGGTGGAAGGTGGAAGTGGGGAGGACAGAGGGTGATAATCAAGGGCTGGGAGGGGGCACCTTTTTGTAACCAGTACTGGACTCCTCCAAGTCTGGCCCCTCCTCAGCGCCACTCTCGCCCTCCTCATCCTTGACCTGGATGCAGTCCTCCTCCTCCTCCTCCTCTTCTTCCTCCTCCCCTTCTTCCTCCTCTAGGTCTTCCTGCGTGCTCTCACTTTCCGTGGAGCCTTCTCGGGGTATGGTCAGGGCTCCCTCCCCCAGCAAGGCCTCCTGCTGCTCTGTCAACTCCTCTTCTGTCTCCTCCGGGTGGGTAGTGGGCTGTCGTGGCAGCTCCCCAGTCTTGGTGAGGATCTGGAAGCACAGCAGAATGGGTGCATCAGCTGGGAGGGGGAGCAGTGGGGTGCAGTCCCATGGCCCTCCCCTCTCCCAGCCTATACAGAGCTTCTATGTGAATCAGAAAAAGGCAAGGTAGCACATGCGGCACAGAGTATCAGCCCCACTCCCTTCCTGCCAGCTGGCCCTGCCCCCACCACAGCCCTGCACATTTGCTTCTCCCACTTCACCTTGCCCAGCTGCAGCTGCTGCTGCTTCTGCTTCTCTAGGAACTGCTGGTGCTGCTGCTGCATAACCAGCTGCTGCAAGGCCTGGGGGCTCTGGGGTAGCGGTGAGGACTGGGTGCGGCTAAGGGGCCGGTGCCTCGGGAGCTTGCTCACTGTCCGCATACTGGTGGCTAGTCGTTCACCCGTCACCAGGGGGGACTGCCCATGGAGTGGCACTGTGGGGTGGAGACAGGAGAGTAACCATCATTGTCAGGGCACCAGGCCTCCCATCCCACCTGGGGACTCTCCCCTTCCTCAAACACTGCCACTTATATACTCAGGAAAAACCTTGGAGGGGCCTGGAGCACCCTGATCCCAAACCTGAGCCTGATTCCTCCTCCTCTCCACTCAGAGCCACCACCTCCAGCAAGCCTTCCTGGATTCTCCATTCTTTCTCTTTGAGTTGCTTATGATTACACATATAGTCTTGGGCCCCAATGAGAGTGGACAATGACTAGTTCTCCCCAAATGCAACAAGACCTCCCTGATCGTGGAGATAGATCCCACCAGGCTGGAAAGCCTGGGGCCAGGATCATGTGTCTTTAAGCAGAACCTTTCTGATGCCACTGGCTACTTAAGAGCTGACTGTCCAAAGCTGTGTTGTCCAACCACACAGCTACCAGCCACATAGGAAAGGCTACTGAGCACGTGAAATGTGGCCTGTCTAAACTGAAGTTGCTCTGGCCTTTTGAGCCACGCTTCTCTTGATCAGGCCCACTTCCACTTCTGGAAGTGTACTTTCCTTTTTAATAAATCTTTTCTTTTCTACTGTAAAAAAATAAAAAATAAAAATAAATAAATTGAAATTGCTCTATATGTGAAATACACACTGGATTTCAAAGACAGTATGAAACAAAGTAAAATATCTCATCAATAACTTTATATTGATTTTATAAATATATGTTGAAATAATCTAGATATACTGAGTTATATGTACATTATTAAAATTAACTTCACCTGTTCCTTTTTAGATTTTTAATATGGTTACTATTAGACTTTAGATTACGTATGCGGCTCATATTATATGCCTACTGGACAGCATTGTTCTGGAATAGGAGCTCCACCTGGGTAGCAAATGTTACCCAGAACAGTGCCAGGCAAGTTGTAGGTACTCAGTAAATCTGTAGATTGTGGAAGAAATCAATGATGCCATTGAGGGGAGTTGTAACATGGCTGGAGAGCATCCCTGGCTGCTTCTCCCTAATGGTCCTCCCTTCAGCCCCAGAAGGTGGACCTGACCCTGCTTAATTTGCACTGTCCCCTGCGCACTCACCAGCGATGAGGGTGCTCTGCTGCCGGGCCTGCTCCAATAGCAGCACGTGCTGCAGCAGGGAGGCATGACCATGGGGGCTTGTGTCGCCCTCCAGGGCCACGCCCAGCAGGCAGCCAGGAATGGAGGATGTGCTCATGAACTTGCCGGTCAGTGCGCCACCCTGCCTCAAGGACTGGAGGGCCTGCCTCTCGGCCTCCTGCTGTGTTGACAGCTTCGGGGAGGCCTGTGGATAGGGATGGGAGATGGAGGTGAGGGAGGGGCTTATTGCCAACTTTGAACCAGCATCTCACCTACCCTCTGCCCACCCCGCTCCACTCCACAGCCATATGATCTCCCTCAGGGCCTTAGGAGGACAAAAGCCCCAGGTGGGGGCATCCAGGACCAAAGTACTCAACACCAGAGAAGGGTGGGGTGTGTGCCCATACTTACAGTGAGGTGCGAGTTGGTGACAGTGACTGTGGCCTGTAGCCCTAAGGAGATGTTGGGCAGAGAGGGTGACGTGTAGAGGCTGAACTGGTTGGGGGAACTGTCCAGAGGGAGGGCCCGGTGCTGGGGGAGCATCTGGGAAGCAGTCGAGAGAGACAGGCATGAGCGCAGGCAAAGGGGGGCCGCCTGGGGCCAAGACCAAGGGCTCTGAATGGTGCCCCACTCCCCACACCGAGCCCCACCTTAGGGAGACTGAAGTCACAGCCCTTCAGGGGCCCATGGGGCATATCCCACTTCAGGGCAATAGGTCCCTCTAGCCTGTCCACTCGGGCAGAGAGGTCCCTGCTGGGCATTCTCGGTGAGACAGACTGGAAGGAGCTGCCCTCCTCCTTCCCAAGGAAAACAAGCAGCTCTGGCCCACCCTCCCGACCCTGGCAGGACTGTACCTCGGTGGAGATGTTGGGGACTGAGCCAGTAAAGCCATTCTCGGCGATGGTGCTGTGAGAGCTGTTGGGAGAGCTGGGGCCAGAGCCTGGTGCGCTGTTACACACTGACGACACTATGGGAAAAGTGGCTGTCACCTGGGCCTGCCTGGAGCCACCTCTACTCCCAGGCCCTCAGAACAGGGACAGGAGAAGAACCCTTACCCCCAGGCCCGGCACCTGTGATCTCAACAGCTCTCTTCTTAAAGGTGCTAATGACGGTCCCATCTTTGCGACGCAGGAGCGGGCTGCTTCTCCGCTCGGCCACCTTCTGCTTTAGTCTTGAACGTACTTTCAAGTTGGGTTCAGAGGCTGGGGAGAAGGGAGCTGGGGCTCAGCCACATTCAAGCAAACAGGCACACACCTTCCACATTCCCACCTCTATGTCCCAGGAGCCATATTCTGGGAGGTCAGGCTGGGCACTCACCCGTTTTGCGGAGAGGGAAGTCATCGCGGCTGTCATAGGGCCCAAGCAAAGGCAGTTTGTAGGAGGGAGGTGTCCCAGGGGGGCCACTCTGGGGAGGGGAACTCTGGTCCAAAGAAGCATGGTGGGCTCCCCTGGGGATGGGGGGGACAGGATGAAGACAGATCTATGTTATCACCCAACCAGCTGGACCTGCCACCTAGTAGCCTAGATTTATGAAATATCCACTGCATGCAGGGATAGGAAATGGATCCTGGGAAGGAAAGCAAGGAATGAAACCCGGGGTGGGAGCCTCTTCTCTTAGGAGAGACTGACTGCAGGGCCTATATATGGCTTCAGGCTAGGAACCCCTTGCCAGCCTGCAGCCAGGCAGCCCCTGAGCAGGACATCTCTGTGACCCATGCCTGCCAAAGGTTATTACCAGCATTTGGGATGCTGTGGGAGGGAATGGTTGAGGCCGCCTGGCGTGGGCTCCTTTGACTTCGACAAGAGGAATTCCTGGAGCCTCAGCTTCACCTCAGTGCTGGCGATGGCACCTGTGGGACAGGGTACAGCTGACCTGGGTGCTTGGGGCCAGGACCCCACAGCTGGGCGTTGATGAGGGCAGAAGTCCTGCTTGGTCCTAGGAGGCCCCAGGCCTTACTCTCTTTGCTCTTCTCCTTGTTTCTCAGGATAAGCAGCTGCTGCTCCAGCCGCTGCTTCTCCAGCTCCTCCTGCCGCTGCTGCTCCCGCTGCCGCTGCTGCTCCAGCTCCTGCTGCCTCTTGGCTGCCAGCATCTCCTGCTGCTGCTGCAGAGGCGCGGGGTGGGATGGGGTGGGGGCAGGGGGGGAGGCGGGGTGAGCCAGGTCCGGGCAGGGGTCGGAGGTCTGGGTGGCCCCCCCGCGCCCCCCTCGCTCACCTTGAGGTGCTTCTGCAGCTGGACCTCATGCTGCCGTGTCAGGTGGTCATGCTGCTTCTGGAACTCGGCGAACAAGAGCTGCTTCTGCAGCTGCTGCTGTTGCTTGAGTGCCAGGAGCTCCTGCTGCAGTTGCTGCTCCCGCAGCACAGGGTCCACAGAACCTGCTAGAGCACCCCGCAGCTCCACAGGGCTGGGGCTGCCTCCACCCCCGCCCCCCATGGAGCTGGGCATGGCTCCTGGCAGCACTGGCTTCACCTCCACTGCGGGGAAAAGAGACAAGAAGGGTTCAGGGGGCCCAATTCCAGACCCCAGTAGGCCATGTCTGTGGTCCAGAGAGCCACAAGGCAGGACTACTAGACCCAAAGAGAACAGAGAAAGGGGGAAAGTCAAATTCCATCTTAACTAAATGAGGTTGAAGCCGTGGACTTCAATAAGAAAAGGTGCATAAGCATGAAGCACAGTACCTGGAAGACTGTGAGTGCTCAGCATGTACTATCGTCATTGATAGTTAATGCCACTGAGGATTTTACATGAATTACTTTACTTATGAGGAAACTGAGGTTTTGAGAGATTTAAGTAACATGACCAAAGACAGCCAGCCAGGTGATCGATGTGAATCTAAATCCTATGCTTTTAACCACTACCCTTCCTGTGCCTCCTCCCCTGCCTCTGAATACCACACACTCCCTGCCAAGAAGCTTATACCAGAAGAGAAACTGAGGCACAGAAGTTGGTTCTAAAAATGATGGGGCTGGCAGCCAAGGCCCTCAGTAGACCCAGGAGAGGCCTCTGGGGACCCTCTGGACATCCCTACCCACTCCCCTTTTCTCTGCCCCACTAGGGCAGATAGGGGCCAGAAGGAGAGGCTAAGGGAATGGGGGGGTGGGGTGGAAGCAGGAGGCCTCAGAGAAAAGGGGTGCAGGGCTGCACCAAACCAGGGACAGGAGCGGGGGGAGGGGGGGCTGGGAGTCAGACTTGCTTCCTTTGCTGGATTATCTCCTTTCAACAGTTTTATTGTAATTACCCCAAAAATGCCGCTATATATAGAGTGAGCCAAACAGCAGCTGTGCCTAGGGGGAGGGGGAAATGAGAGAATGGGAGGGCGGGAGCAGAGAGGAGGTGGGAGCAGGAGACAGGAAAGGAAAGGGAATCAGACAGGAAGAAGGGTAATAGCAAGAGGGGAATGGAGCTGAGACACGGATCTCAGCACTCCAGTACTAATGACAACCCACTGGGAGTGGGAAAAGGGGTTGAGGGGCCTGCTGGGTCCCAAGACCTTAGGTCCAGGCCCCCATGTGGACAATGGGCTGAGGGGCCCCAGGGAGTGGCAAAAGGTTCCAAGGGGAAGGATGGGTCTCGACCTCTTGATCCCTGTACACTGTCCTATGGTCACTGAATGTCACTTCCCACCATTGCCCTGTGGTTGCCAGGGCAACTGGGCAAACACCATACCAGCAAGGAGCCCCAAACCCAGCCCACACCCTACAAAGCCTTTTGACGCCAGCAGGCAGGGGAAGACAGGCCTGGGAAGGAGGAAGTGAGAGAGGCAGGGACAATCCATCTTGTTTCTTTTTCATTTCTTTCTCCAAAGAAAGCCCTCACTTTTCTCACTCCAGTTCCGGAGGCCACAGGGAGCTAGGATCCTAGATTTTCCTGTGGCAAGGCGGCCCACTCCAGCTTGAGCCCAGAGAAGAAAGGATCCCAACATCCTGATGGCTGCCAGTGTCTTCTGCTCTCATGAGCAGGCCTCTGCCCAAGTCCCCCCAACCCGACTACTCCTCATCAGGAGTAGAAAGGGAGCAGGGAGGGAGTGAAGGGCTGAGCTAAGAGAGGCTTCCAGACCCTGTACAGTCCATGAGCATGGGTCTTTCCAGGGAGCCTGCACTGAAAGAGTGTGTCACCAAAGCAGGGGCTAGGCATGCTGAAGGCCACGGCTATGCTACTCTCATGCCTTAATACAGCCTCTGGGACCTACTGAAGGTAGGGGTGGGGAAGTAAAGCCTGAGGAGAATGTCTCTCTCAGTCCCCACCAGCCCCTTCTCCCCCCGAGCACTGCTCGGCACATTCCTATGTGGTTTGCCAGCCAGCCACACTGACGACTCTGCGGCCAGGAGGCCAAAGCCACATCTGCAGGAGTGGCCAGCTGTGGCCAAAAGGGTGGGGCTACACACATGCACACATACTCACGCACTCACCCACTTTCCCTCCCAACCCACGTCCTGTCCCAGTACCAGGAGGATGGACCTTTGAAAACTGCAAAGGGCCTTTATGGAGGTGGCTGGCACTACCCAGGGAGCAAAGCAGGATGGCAGCAAGGAGCCAGCAGCCAGCCTTGGGTCTTCCCAGCCCTGGAAATGCTCAGCAAGGCCTCAAGCTGGCTGGAGAGTTATCTGTTTCAAGGCAAGGCTGGTTTGGCCCGGGGCACTCCGATCGCTCAGCCAAGAGGTGGACAGGCTACAACCTGCTACTCCTGACAGTGCTAGGGCTGCAAGCCGGATGCCAGTCCACCCGCCCAGGGAAGGGCAAGGGTCCAAGCACTCCTGGCTCCCAGCACATAATCCTGCTCAAGATGGAACTGCCACTAGCAGTGCTGGCTTCCCTTATAGGAGCCCTGCAGAGAGGGCATGGGCTCAGTTGGGAGGGGAATCTCCCATCAAGGCTCCAGCACAGCTGCCGCAGAGATGCTAGGCCCTATGCTGCAGTGAGAGCTGCAGCCCCATTGGTATGCAGGTAGCGGGGCGGCCAGCGGGCTCCACCACACAGTATTGTTCCCACGCAAGCTGGAAGCACGGGCAACTGGAGAATATTAATCTGCAGGGCCTGTGGGGCCTGGACAAAATGCAGCACTCTAGGGGTCTGCCAGGTAGTAACCTGGCTCCAACCAAGACGGAAGGGGCTGGAGTTGGAGAGGCACAGAGCCCCTGACCGTAGTCTGCTGGGCACAAAACACAGAGTCTGGTGGGCCTTGCACCCCCTCGAGGATCTGTGCCCTCTGCCAGCTTGGCATCAGCAGAGCAGATGGTAGTAGCTGCCATTAGAACCGAGCACCTGAAAGGGGAAATGGGTGTGTCAGGAGAGGAGGCTCTCGTTTGCCTCCTGGTGAACCAAGAAAGGTGGGAGGACCTTTATAAAAGGAAGAAAGTGGGCAGAGGGACACTGTTCCCTAAGAGGGCAGGCTGGCAATTCGTTAGCAAGGAGCCCACTGAAAGGCCAGGGGGAGGGGTCACGTGGAAGGACAAGGCCCTCGGTTCTCCCCTTACCCCCACGCCTCCTCCTGACAGCTGTAGGGAATAGAAAGTAAGCCAGCAGCCAACACAGCAACCTCCTGCAGGGGGAAGACAGAGGCATTGTCTACCCTGCTCCAGACATTGCTCCTTCCTGGGGACTCTGACCCTTACTCTTGGGTGTGGTAGCCTTAGAAACAAGCAGCAGTACTATCCTGTCCTCTAGCCTTCTACAGGTCTGACCAAGACTGCCCCCATGGAGAAGCCCAGACCAGGTAGCTGCGTGGGCAGGGCTGAGTACTAGCCATCACAGTGACCCCACACATACCAGGTGGGCTCTGGCTCAGAAGGAATAAGGGTTCAAAATAAAAAACAGATCTAGCTGCCCAAGAACAAGGCCAAGCCTTCCTGCTCTGAACACGCTGCAAGCCATGCTCCCACTCCAAGCCCTTTCTTGGAGAAGTCACCAACTCCAGAATCCCTGTGACCCAGACCCTGGCAGCAAAGAAATGGTACTTTTACTTTATTCCCCTTAGAGAAACCCTGCGGCGGCGGCGGCGGCGGCGGCGGCGGCGGCAAGTGGAGGGGGGGTGGAATTGCAGCACAGTGTGTAGAACTGCCTGGCAGACCTAAAAAGCTTAAAGCTTGGCTCTAAAAACACCCTCCTCCCAGGAGCCACCGGCCACAGAAGGCTGGGGAGGAAGCGGGGACAGAGAGTATGTACAGTATGAGGAAGGGGTGCATAAAGCTGTTAGGAATGGCTACACAGGTCAAAAAATGAGGCCTGTGTAGATAAGCCCTGGATCTGAGGAGCCACCCTAACAAAAGAGGAAAGAGAGTGAAAGGGGCCTTTGAGATCATGTTTCAGCCCCCTCATTACACAGACCAGGAAAGCAAGTCTCTTAGGCTCCTGCTCAGAAGATCCCGCCAGCTAAGTAGCAAGGACTTGAACCCAGGTGTTCTGACTCCCAGCTCAGTCAGGCTGCCTCCAAATAGTAGCCTGTGCAGCCTGGCTCCAATGTGGGCATCCCAGGTGCTCAGCATGCACCAGACCTGGATATCCGCCCCCCCCCGGAGAGCAACAGGCCAGCAGCCCACCCTGAAGGGCAGCACCTTCCACCAGCACCGATGACCTCAGGAGCTCCCTTGCCAGGCTGGGGAGTCAGCAGCTTCCTTAAATGTCTAATGACCTCGTTCCGTCCCTATAGAAAATGGAAAAGGCTCTTGTCCCTTTTCTGGCTTTGAGGGATTTTGGAAGGAGGCAGGGAACAGTATTTTATACTCCTCCCCATGACGCTGATGACCCCTCCCCACCAAGGACAGTTTCCCATGATCTATTTTTGTGCTCTTACGTGATTAGTGAGGCCAATTTAGGCTCAACAGGTTTTACCACAATTCAGACGGTATTTCCACATGTGCAAGCTGGGGATGACTCTCACCTAGCAATTTTCACAACTCCTCATGTAATGCAAGTGAACACACATCACGTAATGGTTAAGAGCAAGCGATCTAGAGTAAGAGAACATCAGGGTTCAAGTCAGGCTCTGCCACTTCCTAGGGCAAGGCACTGAGCACCTCCCCGTGCTCCGTGCAGGCATCTGTGAAATGGGAGTAAGAACAGCACCTACCTCCCAGAGCTGTCAGGCTCAGAAGAGATAACGCATGCAGAGCAGCGTGGCACAAAACCCGAGAAGATCTCAGGAGGTGCTAGTCAGGGCTATTATTAATGGCTCCTGACATTTTTTGTGTCCTGGACCACTTTGGCAGTCTAGTAAAGCCTATGGACCACTTCTCAGAATGTTTCTAAAGTGCATGAAATTTGAATTACGTAGCGCTAAGTTCACAGACCTCCTGAATGCTAAGGAAGCCAGCTCAGATCTCTGCTAGAGTGAGGCCTTAGCTCTCTCATCTCAGACTGTCCCAAGATCACTCTGTGGTCCTGCCCCGAACAAAGCCCTTCCTGTGGGTCCCACACAGCACAAGCGGGAGTGGCCAGCAGCTGGATCTCAGTGTGGCAGAAGAAATCTCTAGGAACAGCTTCCTCCCAGGACAGACTCTTCCAGGCTGTCTCTCCTGCCTTGTGACCTCCAAGAAAGACCACTCTGTCCTCTGCAGCTCAGCCCACAGTGATGGAATCCCTGCTGACCCTCAAAAGCTTTACTTTTGACACAGCACAGATGAGCATGAGTTTTGGTCTCTGCTCTCAGGACCCCAGCTCCAAGCAGTCAGAACGTCTTCCTGGGTATCTAACCTTATCGGGGCAGGTGACACTTCTCTCCCCAGCACTATTCCACCTCTTCCTGGGGCCCTCTTCTCGCAAGGCAGAAACAACATGAAACTGACTTCGGAGACTCAGAATGTCAGCACAGGAAGGGCCCACATATCAGCAACTCAACTGCCCCAGCTGACAGAGGAGGGCAGTGAGACCAGAGAAGGAAGGGACTGTACAACGTAACTCGGAAAGGAGGCACAGGAGCCACGGCTTAACACCAGCTCTTCTGGCTCTCTCTCTGCCTCCCACTGAAAAACAAGAGAAACCTTGAGGGCTACTCTTGAATTTAATGAGAGATGAAGTGAAGATCCAAACTCTGTATTAAGGATCCAGGGATGTCGGGGTCCCTAAAACACCAGAACTGAGGAGCACAGGAGAGAAGGGGCCAAGTGGACAGAAAGAAACTTTCAGGCAGACTGTGCCTCTGAAGGACCTTAAGCCTCGGGGGTGCATAGCCCATGTGGAAGGCACAAAGCATCTCTCATTGGTGAAGATGGAGTTTGTCAATGATCTTGGGCTGCTACATGGGGGAATAGACACTTCTCCCAGCCCAGCCATCCAGGAAATACTTGGGCACCAAGCTAGAGGCAACTGAAAGGCACACTAACTATTCAAAATCTGCAGCTGTTGCTGGGACTATTTGCTCCACACCTGGGGTAGACAACAGGGGCCCCAGGGCACAACCTAACCCTGAACATCCAGCAGGATAGCCTGCCCACCTGCCCACCTGGCTGCCTGCCATAATCCTCCACACTCCAGCTGGGGTTTAGCCAACTGCTTCCCCAGTGTCTCAAGACATCCTCCCTCTCCAGAATGCCAAGATGCGAGGAGCTGGATTTGACTCTGACTGGGGTGATAGGCTCCCTCCCTCTGTACTAGGCTCTTCTCCCAAGAGTCCCAAAGCCCACTGAGGCCTTCCAGGGATGCTGGTGACACCCACTGGCAAGCTGTTAGGCCCAATTATCCCTGTCCACATGACCCCTATTTGAAGAGCCCTTACTCAAAGCATGGTCTGAGTCCACTCCCATCGCAATCACCTGAGATGAGTTAAAATGCTGGTTCCTGGGCTGCCCTACAGAATCTGAATCTGGGATTTAGGGGCAAGGCTTGGGAACCTGCATTTTAATATATTCCCTTGGTAATTCTGATGCAACTGAAACTTTGAGAACTACTTTCTCACAGTGTCCCCAGGCTGGCTGCAGTCATTTCTGCCACCAAGCTGACAGCTGTTACAGCTGTGTGTGGACACAGTTAATCTGATTTCCTGTCTGGCAGCTGTGCAGCAGGGAAGGGACAGCTGAGGGTCTCAAAAACAAAAAGAGGGGATGAGGTGGGAGGGGATGGGGGCAGGGGAGGCTGTCTGAATGGGATGGGGTGTACTCTTCCTGAGGCCCCTTCTGCTGTTAGGCCAAAATCTCTGTAGGAAGGGAAACAGCTGACCAAGTGGTCCCCAGTATTTATAGAAAACAGTCTCCTCTAAGAAACCTCAGGAGCCTCCCCAAAGCCAGCCTGGTCTCTATTCTCTAGGAGCATAAACTTCAGAGGCACAAAGTCAGGACTACCACATAAAGTTGTACAGGCTGTTACTGCACAAAGGCACCTACCTGACTGAAGGGGCAAGTTGGGGACTGAAATCTAGCCCACACTCCAATTGCTAAGCCACGCACTCTGTAATGAGGATGTACCCACCCAGAAGAAGGGCCATCTTTTAAAAATTTGCACAAAGGAGCTCTTGTGTGGGTCGGCAGTGGCCCTACACAGAGATGAGTTCAAATCCCAGCTCTCATTTACTCTGTGACCTTGGGCAAGTTCCTTAACCTCTCTGATCCTTATCAATTATAAAACATGGCTATCAATACCTTCCTAGAAGATAAGGTAAGGAAAGCACCTGATATCTTGTTATTTATTACACTATAATATTAGTTCTCTTCCCACCAAAGTCTCACTCTTCCTACCCTCCCCACACCCTAAACCTACACACCCACACACCCAGCCAAGCTTGTAATGGTCTGAAGAACGTGCATAAGAATATCCAGGGGAAACTCCAATACCAAACCCAAACCCCATAACACTTCCCAGCATCCACAGCAGCCCTTCCTGGAACAAGCAGGATTTACACCCTCCCTCCATGCCTACGCATAATATCCTGCATGTTGCCCAAGCATCAGCTCTGCCCAGTCCGGAGGGGAATCTGAGGCCCACAGAAAGAAAGCAGGAGCTCTTCCAGCACTGCATCCTGGGGAATCCCATATCGGAGTTCAAGCTCCTGGGCTCCCCAAGCCAGGACCGGGCCTGGATAAGGTAGTGCCCACTCTGTGCTGGGCTGTTGTGGGGGAGCCATCAAGGAAGACCTACAATAGCACTAGTGGAGGCTGTGATCTGTCCCCCTCCTCAAGCAGGAACAGCAGAGAGTGCCCTGCATCTCTCATGAGCTCACCTGCCAAGACTCTAGCTCATCCACTGGGGCAACCCACCATATCTATTCACCAAGAGGGCCAGGCCCCAGAATAGAGCTCAGGAATCCTGCCATCATCCCTGGATGCCAACCCCTACAGCATCATTCATTCATCCATGTGCCTGCCAGGCACTATGCTAATGCTGGGAAATGGCCGGGAACAAAACAGCTCGGAGAGCAAAAGATGCCCCTAAAATGGGTTTCCAAACATTTGCTGCTAGAGTAGGCAGAGTCTACCCTGGCAAGCCCGTTTCCCAACCCCTCACGCTGCAGAGGCCTGGTGATACATACCACCCAAGAAGCGTCTCTGGACACCTGCTTCTTTAGCCACAAGCTTTAGCATCCTGTCTGGAGACCGATCAAGAGATTGGGGGGGTGGGGGGGGGCAGCGGATAGGCTGCCTGGGCCCTCATGGCCGTGTTTATCCCGGGTGGATTTTTTTTAACCCAAAGGTTAAAGTGTTTCTATTTGAAACATCTATTTACATTCCAGAGTCCAAAAAAAAAAAAAAAAAAAAACAAGGCAGCCAAGCTCCAGGCCTATATCTGTCCCCAGCCGCGTCACAGACACAGCATCAGAGCTGCGCAGGGGGGAACATTCTTAGCCCTCTTCCCGAGCCGCTGAGGTGACTCACACCTCCCTCCTGCCAGCATGGACCACGCCACCGCTCAGGAGGCTAGGCAGTGTGTGTATGTTGCACAGGGACAGGAGGGGGACAAAGATCTGGAGACAGGGATGGGGGATGGGGATAGTGGGGTTCCAGCCTGCAAGGATTATGGGGTCTAACTTGAAAGAAGGTGAGAGAACAAGCTGAGGAGGAAACTTCAGGACAACTGCCAGCTGCTGCTGGGAGGCAAGGGACAGTGGGACAGGGCAGGATGGGTGGACTGATGTAGCATCTGCTCAATAGGATAGAGCTGCCCCCAAGCAGATGCTCTGCACAGTTAGTCCTCTGCTTTCCAAGAGACTACCCTGACTCCTAGAGGCTTGGGGCTAGGGATGAGCAGAGTCTTTAGCTAGAGCTGCAGACTCAACTAGACCAGGGCTAGACTAGCCCTAGATATTTACATCCAATCCAAGAGGACTGTGCAGGGACTCCGCGGGGCTCGTCCCCAGGGTTATGCTCCTACCGTAGGAGACTACATGGGCATCCCTGCCCAGGAAGATGGCAGGCCTTGTTCCAAGAGTTTTCTAGATCTTCCCAAAACATTCATCCCGACACATCCCAGTCCAGCTGCAACCTTAACTCTGGATGGTTTAAAGCCAAATCATAGCTCCCATCTACCAGTTCAAAGTTTGAGACCCACACCCACGTATCCAGAGGCAAAGACTCCTCATACATATACACAGACACCCACACCCAAGCTACTGCCAGGAGGGGCCAAGTGGGCATGGATCCAGCAGGCCTCTCCCTCGAGGAAGCATCTTGTGGTGCCGGCCTGGTGGGGAGGCTGTGCCAGAAAGGCCTGATGCTGCCAACAGGTTCCTGGGAGGGAGTGGCCCAGCTCTGGAGGACCCCACCCCTAGACGAGAGCCACAAAAGTCCCTGCTGAGAAGGTGGCAAGGCTAGGGGGTCCTCAAGTCCATACGAAGACACTTCTTTGCCCTCATGAAATAGGAATAGACCAAGGCCTTGACCAGGTTTGGAGAGGTATGGGGGAGCTAAGGGCTAAGGCAGCAAAGGCTCCCAACATCCCAGCTGCCAGCCTCTGCCGAATTCTACCACAATTGCATAAGCCTTCTACCCAGGTGTCTGATTCTCAGGGGACTCCTGACTGGGAACTTGCAGAAATCACTGCACGGAACCCTCTGCCCATGAGAACCCAGCCAGAGGAGCTGTGGCAGCCTTTATTCTTATGGGTACTTGGCAACGGCTTCTTCCCCTGCCCAGACCTAGGGGCGGGTAGCCTGGAGGCAGGTCACTAACATACTTCTTTCCCTCTGACCATCTAGGTGCCAACTAGGCCAGGATCTTCCAGCAATCCACAGCCCCCAGCAGCTGATGCAGATCCTGCCGGGGGCCTAATGGACTCGAAGAGACACAGCAGAGGAAAGGCAGGAAAACCCACCTCAGTGAGCATGGCTCCCCTGACTGCTCATATTCTCAACACAAAGCCCCTCAGAAAGATCGAAGCAGGGCCTCATCTGAGCCCCAGATGCTCAGTCCTAGGAACAAGGCTGCCCAATGGCAGAGGGCAAGCAGGGACACCGAGGCACTTACCTGCCACAGGGATGCCGTGTAGAGGGGTCCGAGGCAGGATTTCCAAGGATGGTTCCCGGCCTGACATCCCATCTGCTGAGAAACAGGATTCTGTCTCATAGATGGTCTGCAGCATCTCCACGAGCCCCTGAGCCTTGGGCACCAGCAGCATGCCAGGGAGGGGGCCGCCCGAGGCGGGAGTTGGCCAAAGGGAAGGTGGGCGGGCAGGGCCCTCACTGCTCAGGGGCTCCCTCGGGCCACTGCTCTGGGATCCACGCTGTGGGGAGGTGCCTCATCCGGCCTGGGCACTCCTGGCAGCAGCAGGAGCCAGGAAGCCCAGGAGCTATAGAACCAGCTCTCCCCTAAAGGGGCATCTGACCCCCAGCCTGTCTCTAGCTCCCAGGAGCTGGAGGTATAGCTGAGCACTCGGGGGACAGGAAGGGGAGCTCAGCAGGCTCTCTGTGTTCCCTCCCAGCCTTGGGTGACAGCTATGGGCCCGGCTCCCTGCTCCTCCTTCCCGAATGAGCCGCCGGCAGCTGGCAGAAGACTGAAATAGCAGTTGGGGGAGGGCCCTGTCTATAAATAGGTGGAGCATGCTCAGGGAGCAGCCGGCCCGCTGCCAGGAGCCGGGCCTGGCGGAGGCCCCATGGGGGGAGGCGCGTTCCACCCCAGGAGGAAGCGCCAGGCAGGGGGATGGGAACCGGGGAGGGCCTGCGCTCCGGGCCAAGGCCACAGAGCCCAGTGGCCAGAAGCTGGGCTGGGAAAGGGCACGGCCAGAGTACCCATGCGTCTGGGAGCAGCTCTGGTGCTGCTCATGGCAGGCGAGGGGTTGGAGACCAAAAACCAGATTTCACCTCTAACTTCCCTCTCGCCATCCAGAGCCAAGTAAAGGAACCGGAAGGGTCTGTGAGAGGGCGGCAGACAGGCCACCTGGCCTAATCTTGCATCTTCCTTGGAGTCTTTCTAACAGCTGGATGGGAGTTTATCTAACCTCTGCTCTTCCTCAGATCTGGGAGGTGCCTCACCACCCCCTCAACCAACAGGGAGACCCCTGGAGCGGAAGCTAAATGGTAGCTCCCTCCCAGTGGGGTGTTGCCTCCAGAGACTGCTCAGCTTCCCTCCAGGGGGCAGGAGACTCTTCCTGGATAGACCTTGCCCCTGTCCAGGGAAGGGGATCAGAGAGCACCTGCCTATTCTCTGAGCACAGGTAGCTCTTCTCTGGCCATGTGCCAGGTGCAATGCTAACGACAACACAAACATCACCTCATTTATTCTGCACGGTGACCTCAGGAGAGAGGAGCAGATAGGGAAACCAAGGCACAGAGAGATGAAGTCACTCCCCCTAGGTTATACAGCTGTTTAAATGGTAGGGCTGGGCTGTCTGAGCTCTAATCACCACAGCCCACTGCCTGCTGCACAAGGCAGTACATGAAGTTGCCCCAGGGTTTCCATTAACGGGTACGATGACCCCCGGTACTCAGGTAAGAACACACTTGAAGTTGGAGCCTCTCCAAGTAGAGTCAAGAGGCTGCCAGTATCCAGCCCTTCCCCAGCAGCTATAAGCCTGGCGGAGCAGCCCCTGCTCCTGGGGCCCAGCTGGGACCTAGAGCTGGTGCCCCATGAGGGCTGGTGATACCCACCTACCCTGCCCACTGTTGGCCCGTCCCTTCTCTTCAGGTTGAGCCCTCCCACTGGTACAGAGATTCCGCTTGGCCCCCTGACCTCACTGAAGCCTTTTAATAGTCTGGTTATTCCTGAGTCTGTGTCCCCCTCCCCCTCTCTGATGTCACAGTTGCTATTTTGGAGCCCCCTCTTGGCCCCTTCTTGCCCCCAACTCCAGGCATGGAGCCAGGGACACCTGTCCTCTCCCTGGACTGGATGACCTCACCCTCTTGTCAGGAGCCCGGGAGGAGCTGGCCAACCAAGGACATAGTGGCTGTGGCTCCTGAAGCCCATCTTCCCAGTTGGCTTATTATGCCAGTCAGGGACAACAAAGGTGCCTCCTGCCCTCAAGCGGGAGAGCACATTAGATAGGGGAGGTGGCAGAGGTGGGCTTCCCCAGGCCGTAGACTGGCTAGCAAGATGTATATTTTGGGGAAGGAGGGAATAGGACCTAAACAAAGATTTGGAGCCTCAGCTTCTCGGCCAGAGCAGACTCTAGAAAAATGATGGACCAGTATCTATCCAGTGGCCTGGAGTTGGTAGACACTTCAGGGTAAGTCTGCGGACCTCCTTCACCACCCCGCCCCAACCTCATTCTGGCCAACCAGGCTCTCTCAAGAGGAAGGGAAGAGAAGACCAAGGTCTCCTCAGTGGGGTGATGGACGGCAGACTCAAGGGAGCCCAGAAAGCGGGGCAGCAGCCCCTCCCAGCCCAGGACTCCACCCGCCCCAGCTGGGAGCAACCAGAAGGGCTGGCTAGCCCTGTTCTGGCTCTCTCTGCCTGCCCCAGGCACAGGAGAGTATGGCAGGGGAACCCTGTTTTGGAGGAGAGGAAGTCGTTAGTTAGAATTACTCAAAACAGGGTCCAGAAGCCCGAGGAAAGAGAACTCTCTGATTAGAAAAGCTAGGAGCACCCAGAAGACTGGGCACCCATAAGTGGCCAGAGCCAGGGGCTTGGGGCAGTTCCCAGCACTGTTACAACTTCCAGTAACAGCATGAAGTGGGAAGCAAAGTGTCAGACACAGCCAGACAATCCTCAATGCAGGTCCCAGAACCCTCTAGAGGAAAAAGAGAAGAGTCTGGAGTGGGAGCAAGTTTTTTTTTTAACTGCTGACATTCAACTGATGAAACAAGATCTTCCTAATGTCCAACCTCAGTCCTTCATGCTTTACAGCCTTTCTCCTCATAGTTCATATCTCTTCTCCATCCCCGCCCATCCCGTGCTCCCTTATGTCATCCCACAAACCTTACAGAGCACCCATCAAACATGGGGTACATGAGCTTCATTCAAAGCCAGCACCATCCCCTCCAAACCACAACAACCTCGTTCCATCCCTTGAAGGCTGGGCTCAGGCCTCCTAACCCCCTATTATCTAGAGGAGGGGAATCCAATGCTGGCTCCTTGGGCTTCTCAGGCTCCCATTTTCTGGGCCCAAAAGGCTAGACTGGGGCCTGACTAAAGGAAGAAAGCAAGATTTGCTTTGTGCACAGTACGGAAGTTATGGGCTAGCCCAGGAGCACTGTAAACAGAGTGTAGGGTGCCACTTTCCCTGGGGCCCCAGAGACATCAGGCCTGCCTGCCCTTCAGTTCTCTCCTGTCCTTTGAACTCAGTCATGCTGGAGCCCATCAATATCACCTGGGAGCTGCCACGTGCCAGGTCCTATGCTAGGTGCTGGCTAACCCCTCTCGTTTGAAACCAAGTCCAGGAAAAATGTGAACACCTACTTTGGCAACCTCAGCATCTCCTCGGGGTTGACCCTGCCTCTTCCCACCATCTCATCCTAAGTCTCTATAAGGATGGAGCAGGGAAAAGGAGGTGGAGCAGACTCTAATCTACAGTGAGCACAGAGGTGCGCCAGGTGGCACCTAAGTGGAGAAGGGACAACAGGAGTCCATTTCCCAGACCCCCGCCCCATGCTGGCACTGACCCACTTTCTCCTCCTCAGGGCTGGCTGCCCGCCTTTCCCAGGGGCTCAGAGGTAGAGTCTGAGCCCAAGGCTGGGAGGCAGGACGCCGAGGTTCCTGGCTCCAACCCACACCCATGCCCCAGTTTCTCTGGTCACCCAGAAAGGAGCGGGCAGCTGCCCTCCCTCCCTCCTGGGAATGGGAAGGAGAGAAAGTGTAGAGTGTGCTGGGAGGTGCTGGGTAGGCAGGTATTGTCATGAAGCTTGTCTCCCTCCCACGCTGGGGATAAAGAACCTGGATGCCTCCTCCTGGGGCCTTGTCGCCATCTAGACTGGCTCGAACAGCAGGCCTCCCTCTTGTCCTCTGGATAATGGCACAGTGGACAGGGCACTGACCAGAGCAGGCCTAAGTCCCAGGTCCCAGGGTAGCTCTTCCGAACTGGTCGGGCCAGGCCCAGGCAGGGGACAGAATCTGCCAGTCCTTCAATCCCACTGAGGGGAAGAGAAGTGATCAGTTCCAGAAAAATAAAGAAAGCCTAACTCCTCAAGCCCCCTTTTGCCTGGAAATCGAGACACAAGGGGATTGGCCTCCTCAGGGAAGCCCCATCACTGGCTTCTGCCTGAACCCAAGACGCAAAAGAGTCACATCAGCTCAAATGCTGGCCTTCAGCCCAGCCTAGAGGTCAGCTGATCGGTTCCCACTTCCCAGGGAGGAAGGGTGAACCCCAGAAGTAAATTGCTCTGAGTCTCTGCCTGCCACCCTTCACCCAAAACACGCTTTCTTATTAACTTGTTTGTTGAGGACCACCTTCTATTTTCCTTCTGTTTCCCCGCAGAGCAAGTTCAGGGTCTTGCATGTGGGGATACTCAGCAAGAACTTGTCAAACTGGAAAGCTCCTGTGCTGAGTGAAATTGAGAGGAACCCAGGAACAGTACTATTCTGTGCCCTAAGGAAAGAGGAGTGAGTCTTCGGGCATTCTAGAGTCAGTAGGAGGTGCTCAGGGGCCAGGGCACCCAGTCCCTGGGGACTAACCATTCTCATTGTTCCCATCTCTCTCTCCAGCCCCGTGCCCCCATGCTCTTTCCTGGGTATTGCTGTGGGATGTCCACAGGGGAAGTGGATACCTGCGTGCTCCAGCTACAATTCGTGTTTTTACTTTACTTCCACGGAGTCCAAAGGCACATAGCATCCAGGCTTCTGCCTGGAGCCAGGTACCTGTAGCCCCAGCCCAGCTGCCACTCTAAGCTCTTGGAATAGCAGATGCTGGGCCCCTCAAAGAGGATGAGCTATGTGGGGGCGGCTGTTTCCCTAAGCAGCTCTAACTCCACAAGTGGGAGAGCCAGTCCTAGAGCCCCAGGAAAACTCAGTGGGAAGGACCTCAAGGGGGTGCCCCCAAGCAATGACCCCAGTTCTGAGGCCTCTCCACCATCCTAAAATGAGGTCTCCAGTCTCTGGCCCCCTTCTTCTCTCCTCCCTTCCCAAACATGAGAAGAGAGCATCTCCCCCTACTGGGGGGAGTTGGAAAGCCGGCCAGGAGGTGCAGTCAACTCTACAGGCCCCACTCAGGAGGCCCCCCTGGCCCAGCTCAGCAGGCTCCCAGGCTGCCTGCCTCCTTTGCTGGTGGATGCCTTCAGTTACTACCACACTCCTGCCAACACTGGCAGAAGTAGCTACAAGGGGAACTGGGACCATCAGCATCTGAAAAGGCAACCCAGGTTGCCTAAAATATCTGAGGTTATTTTAGCTTTTTACTTAAAAGAATAAACCCCCGATGTCCTTCCCAAGCCATCAACAAATGTCTCTGGGCAGCTTCTGTTCCCTTGGCCCTGGGTTAGACCCCAGGTCCCAGGTCAGACCCCAGGCCCCGTGTGGCACTGGACAGGTCAGCATAGCAGCTCAGAGGAAAGGAGCAGTTGGCACTACTGCCAGGTGTAACCAACCCTGCTGGGGCAGTGTCCAGCTGAGACAGACAAGGGACTGATGAGAACCCACCAGGCCTCTCCTCTCCCTTCACCAGCCCAGTCTCAGAAGAGGAAGCAGAAAGCAGGAGCGTGACAGCCCACCCTCCAGCACCAGAGTCACACAGACCTCTCCATGTCTAACACCTGGCATAGCCCCTACAGGCTGAATGAAGGCAAAGGCAGAGGTGGGAGGATCTGAGAGCAAAACACAACCCCTGCAGGAGGGGGCTCCTCAGGCAGAGCTGACTCAGTGAGTCTCAGGAGCCCAGCCTGCTCCAGCTGGTACTCTACTCTGCCTGAAGCCTATGCCTTAGGAATGTCATTCTGGAAAGAGAAAGGGGAGGGGGCGCAGCCTTGACCATTGTGAATGGCACAAAGCCAAACAATCCCACCAGCTTCCAGCTTCCGAATCTGCTGGACCCCCCAGGACCCTGGTCAGGGCCTCTCCCACGTAGTGCCAGCACTGAGGCCCTGTAACAGAAAGCATCAAGTCTAGCAAACTGATGAGGGAGAAGGAGACGGGATGGGGGCCTGGGCTCCTCCCTGATACTGCTTCTATCCCTCCTACAAATGGGTTTCGTCTCTAGGCCCTAGTTTCTCTATCTCTAAAAGAAGGAAAAATATCCCTCTGCCCCTACAGAAAAAGATGTGGGGGGGGGGTTAAAGTTGAGCAAGATGGACTCTGACCCTTTAATACTGTGCAGAAGGAGACAGCCAAGGAGAGAAGGCAGTTATTACTCTGACCACACTGACCCATGACCCTTCTGTGAAAGTCCTGAGGGTCCAGCTCAAGCCACTTGGACGCATCCTCATGGGCATACACCCAGACCCACCCACACACAAAGCTGCCTGGAGTCCCACCCAGAGACTATTTCTGGCAACACAAGGCAGGCTCCTAGGAGCAGAGAAGAATAGGAAATCTCAGAGTCAAAGACCCCAAATTAGGAATCCATGATGTCCAGGGAATAAGAAGAGAATGGGTAGTACGCCTAACTTAAAAGAGAGAGCCAAGACTCCACCTACATGTTGCTGCACGCCTACCCCAATACCGCACACCCCAACACAGGCCAAGGCCAAAGGCCCTGAAAACCTCCACTAAGAGAAGTGTATGGAACACAGAGAAATACTCCACCAGAGAGAGAGCCATCACCATAAAAAGGAAGCTACGCATCCAGCTATTGTAAGGGACTTCTTCCAATAGCATCCTTGAACCATCCCTACTCAGGGATCCACACCCCCATCCCAGGCCTGAATGTCTTGGTGAATGAACAGGGCAGGGCAGAGCTGGAACTGAAGGCCCACGAGTTGAGAGGGCAGGCATGGGGACAGAGTTGGACCCACACCCTCCCAGGGCCAGGCCAGACTGTCGACCCATCAATTCCCAGGTGTACCCCATGATCAATAACTTCAGGTTCACTTCTGTCCTTTACTCGCAATGCTTCTCCACTCCTGGTTCCCCTACAGCTCAGACTCTGAAATTCAGGTGGCCTGGGATGGAAACCCGCACAATCCACTGCAGCCAAAGCCACCCAGGGTGCCCTTCTCCGGCCTCCCAGCTCTTACCCGACTCGGTAGGAGAGTTCATGCCGGCTCTGGGCCCACAGGAAGCTGGCGCTGGGGGCTGGGACGGGAGGGGGTGGAGCTGCGGTGATGTCAAGAGAGACAGACGATAACAGACAGACGGACGGGACAGGAGCCCGGGGCCGCTGTGCCTCTAATGCCCATCCGAGGCCATCCTTCGGGGCGAGGCAGTCAGGCACTCAAAACGGCATCCCTGGGGAGAAATGGAGCAGGGTTAGAGGCCCCCAACTCAGGAATCTGAGAGTTGAAGGAGACCTCTGAGCTTGTCAGTTTATACCTGGGGAAGAGCAGGAGTGACACCTGCCCATGGACACAGAGGGAATCAGCAGAACTGAACCAAACCCTGGTTTCTCCTCTCTCTAACTAGTAAAGCTGCCAGCACTCAAGGGAAGGGAAACGGCTTCAGGAGTCATACCTGAAAAAACTCCTTTTCAAGCAACAGTGCCACTGCCAGGTGAACAGACATTATAGACTCCCAAGGGTGCCCAATGCCAGACTTGGTGTGCACAAAGGAGAAAGCGCAGGGAGGCTTTTGAACTCTGTCCATGGCAGTGGGGAGATGCAGGGCGGACCTAGAGTCCCCGGCCAAAGTTAAGGGAGAAACTGGTATCCCAGCCCCAGCAACCTGAGCTACGACTCTCAAGTGAGTGTCATCTCCTCCCTATTCTCTGCTCCTTGTGCTGCCCAACTCTGAAATGTGATGTACTTCTGTCTGAGTCTCCCCTATTTAACAACAAGTCAGGGAAAGAAGGTAATCACTCCCCTTCTACCCATAACCCATGCTGTTCTCAGGAATTGGGACAGGCAAAGACATTCACCCCACATGCAGTACCCCCTACGGACTGGGGTCCAGGGCCCAAGCCCAAGGCTTTGTGTGTGTTGTACCAGTTGTGCTCCGTGCAGGGTCTAAAATCCAACCTGTGCTCTGCCTGCCAAGTTATGGGTCCCCCAGACTGAGTCTACCCAGAAAAAAGGACACTTTTTTCCATTTTGTACAAAGGCACCAAAAGGTCCAGCAGGGGACATGGAAGATGTTCTAGTATTAAAGGACCATGAGTTTGTCAACCTGTCCCCACTCCTACAGCCCGAGCTAGTCCATAAGCCTCAGACGCTACGCATGCACCCACCTGAGCCCATCCCTAAACAGCCCACAATCCACCCCAGACATGATCTCATTCATTTTCTTCCAAATGAAGGCAAGCCCTCTAATACCCAGTGAAAACAAGATACCAGGAAGCTATCAGAAGAAGCTGGGAGGAACTAGATGTTTAAGCCCTAACTCTGCTTCCCCAGCCAGGAACCAGCAATCAACTGCCCCCTAGACAGCCCCACCTCCTGGCAGGATAAAGTCGCAGTAAGCCTTGCATTCTCATCAAGGATTCCCAGGGGTGGGGTCCACATGGAGCCAAGTAGCCTAGGAGTCAGCCATGGCAGGGACACAAGAGCGCGCGCGCGCGCACACATACACACACACACACACACACACACACACACACACACACACACACGGAAGACCTCAAGTCTCCCTAGGCCTATTTGCCCCTTGCTCTCACCCACAGGGTTTGGACTCTGTAGCTGGAGAAAGATGCACTCAGATTGGGGAGGTGGGAAGAGGCAGAGTGAAGGGGCTCCCAATGACGGGCACAGGCACAGCTGTGGGTCAAGGACAAAAGAGGTTATATAGGGCTGAGGCCAAGCTCAGGTATGCAGCAGGTGGGGCTGTTGGTGCCCTGGCAGGGCACGCGTGGGCAGGCAACTCAGCCCGTGCCCACCCGAAGTTGGCGCCCAGTCCCGCTCACACCCTTTTCCGTGGGTTGGGGAACACAGCTTCAGAAATTCCCACGATTCCCAGCAGCCCAGTGGCCCAGCCCATCTCCCTAGTAAAAGGCATCTCCACAGCAGGGCACTCAGAAGGGGCAGAGCCTCAATGGTGCAAAAATTAAGTCAAGATCAGACCTGGGCCCCCATCATTCACACCCCCTAGGAAGAAGAGGAAGGGAAGGGCTCCCAGAACTCCAGCGGACTTGGGACTCCTCCCCACCCTGCAGGATGCAGCAGGACCCCTGGGCCCTCTCAAACAGCAGAGAACATCTGCCAACTCCCCCTGCAAGCCTCCCCAGTGAACAGGGGCCTCCCTGGGAAACAGTGTTCACTCCCTGATCAGGATATAGATTCTTGTCTAGGGAGCAGCATGAAGGGAGAAAAGGGCAGTTTGATGGTTAAAATCCGAGCTATTTGGTTCCTCCTCTGCCAGAGAAATGCACTACTAACTGCTGTTATATGAGTGTCTTGGTCGGCAGTTGGGGACCAAGAGCTGTGTGGGTCCTGAATGTCCGAACACTTGGATGGCAAACCAGTGAGCCGCCGCCAGGGTTCCTTGACATCATAAGGAAGCAGACCCCAGGGCCCTGACTCTACCCCATCCCCATCAACTCTCTCTCAGTCAGATCCCTTTCCCTCACCAGGATCCAAACCCACCTCCCACCTCCAGCCAGGTTGGCAGGGCAAGAAAGAGGGAAGCATTGCACCCCACAAGCTCATGGCTAAGTCACAGGAGGTAGGGCAAAAACTTAAGAGGACACCCTCCACCCCATTCATGAGCAATTAAAACTCTGGCAGAGGGTGGGAGGAGAAGGGCAGACAAGTGAGGGAGATATGGAGTAATGTAATGCCTCAAAGGCCACAAGTTACAGTGCTGAACTACAGGGATCTCGAACAGTTCCTTCGGAATTCCTGGGGAGTCAGGTGTCTCTCCAAGGGTCTCTCTGGAACCTGGACTCCAGCACCACCTGGAAGCCTTCACCCAACACAGTAGCCCTGGCCCTACTAGAGACAGGCCCAAGTCCTAAGCACTGTGACCAGGGTCCCCTCCCCAGGTCACAGTCAGCCAGGTGAGCTGTCTGAACCAAATCCTGTGAACCTGAGATTGCCACAATCTGAGATCTGTCGCCAAGATTTCATCAAAAAGCTACAAACAGAGACATCCCATCTCGAGGCACAAAGGACCACTCATCTTGACCCCTGCTGACTGTGGCCATGGGAGACCACTTTCCCCAGCCTCCATGAGCTTCCATTGCCTTGTGCCTTCAACCAAGCGGGGCCACCAGAAGGCCAGAATTATCAGAGCCATGAGGGTAGCTGACTTGGATGTCCAGGCCCCAAACTAAGAGAAGAGGGAGGGCAACCAGGGGAGAAAAAAAGGCACCAGGCTGACAAATTCATTTTTGCAATCGGCCCATTTCTGTTTGTCTGCTCAGACGCAGCTCTAGGCATCTGCACAAGCCAGATGGAGGAGGCTGCTATTTCTAGAAAAAGGGGGGGAGGGGTTAGAGGGGAGGGAAGGAGGAGGCGGAGGCAGAGGGCAGAAGACAGGGTCTGTTTGCCCTAAAACCTCAGGCAGAATGATACCCCCTCCCCAGCACCACCAGACAGGGTCCCCATTCAAGAAAGGGCTGGGGCCAAGGCTGGGGTGCGGTGGGATGGGGGAGAAGAAAGGCAGAGAAAGTTTAATTAGCCAAAGTCAGCTACAGGCTACAATAGGCCCCCTCACGGGCTGCATCAGGTTTTCATTCATGAGCAAACGACAGTGCTCCAAAAATGCCAAGAACCGCCCCCCCCTTGCAGTCTCTCCCCCACCACACCACCAACAGGAGTGCAGTCCTCTAGCAGGCTGGCTGAGCCTGATGCCGTGTTCCAGACATCCCTCCTCAAAGGGATGTGAGTAGGAAGAATTAATTATTAAAGAGCAGCTGGTACTTCGGCACCGACTGTACTCCCCCCAGCTCCTATAGCTGGTCCCCCTCCCCCCTTATGTAGAAACACAAACTACCTCCCCCATCCCCAGGCTAAAATGCCACCCCTAGGGAAGGAAAAACAAACCTTTGTCTCTTCATGTGATACTGCTGCCCCGACTCCCTCCAAATTACGGAATCCAGCCACAGAGGATATGTTGGGGAGGAAGGGAAGGCTGGCACAGAGCTAATATGTCCTCCATCCTGGCCCCCAAGTAACTTGCACCTGGTACCTGTCTCTCTGGCCCCTGGAAAGCATACATTTCCAGGACAGAGTAGAGATAATGGGGGTCCACCCCGCTTAACCCAGAGACCCCTGCCTGCCTTGTCAAGACATACCCCAGATCTAAGTCCGAGGAAAGACATAGCGAACAGAAGATTTAAGAGGAGAAAGCAAACCAAGACCTCCCCAAGTTCTGTTTAGAAGGGAGAGGAAGGAGGGAAGACCAGAATGAAGAAGTAGGCAGCCCCCAACATGGCTCACCCATCATTCCCAGCCCAGTCCAGCACAGCATCTCAACAGCCAGCTTAAACTCAGGGTCCCTAGTGCCTGGAGCTCAGATTGAGAACCCACCCTGCCTACCTCCTCTGAACTGATGAGGCCCAGAGCAAGACCCAGCTCCAGCTCCAGTCCTGCAAGGTAGTCTGGTCAGGAGTCCCTCCCGCCAAGACTCCTAGATCTCCCATCCCCTGCTTCCTTTTGTTTCTATGATCTGGCTCCATCCTCCCCTCCCAGCTGGACCCTGAATCCAATCATCACCATCACCACCCGCAGTCACCAAAGCTAATTCCAGGCCCCAGAAAAACAGTGATCGCAGTCAGAGTGGTGGGTCTCTTGAGCAGTCCCCACAAAAGCAACTGCAGCTGCTACCTTTCCTCTTTAGGAACACACCTCATCCCAGAAGGCCAACAGTAGGGGTATCAGGTGGTCACCTCCTCCCCCGAACGGGGCACCCCCACCTTTCCCTCTTCTCTCCCCACCAACCAGACTTCCAAATTAATTACTTATCACCCAGCCAGTTCTCATCTTCCTCAGGGCCCGAGAAGGGTGGGGTAGGGAAGCAGCCTCCCCCAAGTTAAAAGACACAAGCAGTGTCCTCGCCTCCGTGAGATACAGATCCAGGATGAAAAATGGGGGGCATCCGCCCCAAACAAGAAGCGGGGAGCTTGCATCTCCTAGCTCGCTCTCTCTCTGGCTCCAGGGTGTCAGACAGAAGAGGGTGGAAACAAACGCAGTAATGCCTCAAGGGGGAGGGGGTGAGAATAATGGGAGAGAGAACCAAGGTGGGCCCGCAGGTCCCCTCTTTATACACGGAAGTCAAGGACACAAAATCAAGAATGCGTTCTTAGGTCTGTGTAGAAGTGCTGTTGGGTGGGTAGCGCCCCTCACCTCAGAGTACCGAGAAAGGGGTGTCCAGCGAGGAGGGGTCTGCACAGAATCCGAGGGCAGGGCTCAAAGCGCTCTGCAACGCAACATGCGCCACCCGGGAGGGGGCAAATCAGACAGTCCCTGCCGGTGTCCAGGCCATTTGGAGGTGCGGGTTGCGGGAAGACGGGCCACTCCCTTACCTGCAGGAAGGAGCCCCTGTATGGGAGGGGCGGGAAGGGTGCGCGCAGTAACCCCGAGGCCCGGCTCCCGCGCTGGCGATGCTTCCGGGGGGCGCTGGCCCCACCAGGAGCTGGGCGAAAGGAAGGGGGGCGCGGAGCGCGGCGCGCGCGCGGGGCGCCCGCGGCCAGAGACGGCAGAAGCAGGGTGCGCCGCCTCGCGTCCCGGGGGCCCAGGGGATGTGGGGTTGGGGTTGGTGCGGCGCGCTCACCCCCTGCGGCTCGAGCTCCGGCTTCGCGGGCGGTGGCGGAGGCAGCGGCGGCGGCAACAGCGGCAGCGCCTCCTCGACGGCTCCTCCATCTTTGCGGCGGCTCCTCGGGCTCTGCTCGCCGCCGCCACCAACAACAACATTCGGAGACGTCACTCCTGTCACGTGACCCAACCCGGAGCTAAAAATAGACCCAGACCCTCCCCTCCGCTTCAGCCACCACCAACCCCGCCCCTCCTTCTCGGCCCTCCCTGAGGGGCGGGGCCAGAAGCGCCACCGTGACAACTTCTTAAAGGGCCGGTACTCTGCAACGGGCTGGGCTGGGGAGTGGGTAGAAGGCAAGGGATCGGAACCCAGGGAATAATGCTAGAAGGAACGCTGCAGGCAGCCTGGTTTGGCCTCTGGGGGTCAGCCTTTGGGACTCTCGATTTTCCTCTCCGCGCTACCTCGACTTCCTTTTCAAACCGTGTATGGTGCAATCGTTGCCTGCCTAAGCTTCTCCCTAACACGCCCTCCCGTGGTGGGGGAGGGGAACTGGGGGACGGATTCTTAGGGCTGGGAGGGCCGCGGAGGCCCCAGCCAAGCTGTCAGGCTGGATGGAGGTGGTTGGCTGAAACAGGTCTCGAGCTCGAACTGCACATACTGCATCCACGCTAGGTAAAGAAAAGACTGAGAAAAGCCAGAGTATGGTCGTAACAGTCCAAGGCTTTCAAAATGAAGACTTCCGGTCCCTGACTTTGGTGCTGTCCTCCTCTACAACTCCCCTTAGGACACACTATGATGAAACCTAGACAGTTTGTCAATAATCCAGTAATTCTACTAACAAAAGCTTATTTTAAGGAAATAAACATTTATGTGTTCAACAATGAGTATAGAAGGAAAAGAGATTGTTTATAATGATGTGCAAAGTTGGGAAAAACAATATCCATCAGTAGGGGATTGGCAAATAAACTAGGGCATATCTACTCAGTGAAATGCCATCTGGACATTAAAAATGATATACGTCTATACTGACCTGAAAAAATGCTTATGATATATTGTTTTCTTGAAGAGCAGAAATCAAACAAGTACTAAAGAATTGCTCCATTATGGCAAGCAACAACAAACTAGATCCACATGTCAGAGCATGTATGTATGTATAAAAAAAAAGTCTAGAAGAATATATACTAAAATATTTACTTTTGTTTTCTTCTTTACTTTTTCCTGTATGTTTGAAGTTTTCCAACTATCATATATTACTTATCTATTCAGAAAAAGTAAATGACATACATAAATGTTTCTGGAATAAATGATAAAAGTTCTTCCTACAAAATATCTCATGAATCAGTTCCCTCTGAAAAATCTCCAGCCCCATGCCTTGCTCTAAGCCAATTCACACCTCACCTGAGATACTATAGTTGCCTCTCCAATTAGTCCACTCCCTACCTCCATCCCAGTCTTCTCTCAAAACCAGAATGACCTTTTTTAGAACACAAATCTAATCAAGAGAGGGCTTAAAACCTTTTCAGTTTTGCTAGCACCCAACTTCTCCACACCCCTCTCACTCACCCAGGGTCTATGCCCTCTAAAGTTAGCATTGCCTGGGGAATAGACAGGGCACCCAGTTCCTGTGTGTCCTCATGCACCTCCAAACTCTCACCCAGAATTTCTCCTGGGGTGGAAATCCTCAGATCCATGGACAAGATTGCAGAGGCTCTGGCAGGCTCTGGCTAGAGTGGTCTAGCACAGTTCTGGTCTCCCGTGGAGCAATACTCAGGTGGCCTTGCTGACCTCCAAAGAGTGCCTGGGGTGGAAACAGTCCAGTTCTGCCTAAATACAGCCTCGGGCAGAAAATAATATAGAACAAGGAAGAAATGAGCTGATAACCCAAGTAATAAGCATTTACTAGATATATCAAAGGAAATATGCATTCTTTAAAGGTTTTATAATTACCAAGGGCAACTTGCACATAAGGCACCTTGTTCCTATTACATTCAGCAAGAATTTATTGAGCATATTGAAAAGTAATGAAGCCAGCACAATACTCGGTACTGTGGGGACTGTAAAAAAATTAGAGGACAGGACAGGAGGTGAGAAAACTTGGGTCCTAGGATCAGCTCCATCCCAATGTGCTGTTGGATGAGTCATTTCCCCTTTGGTCCCTGGTATGCTCATCTGGGAAACAAGACTCGGACTTCTGTTCTCTGAAGTCCCTTTTAGTTCTGACACTGTTTATTCCAAATTGGATTTGATGGCAGATGTGATAGCATTCAGCATAGTTCTGACCTTCAAAGTCTAGGCTGGACCTTCATTACTTCAAGATGCTTTAAGATTCAGTCCTACCCTTAGGCATTATACGCCATGCTCAAAAGCCAGAAAACAGTTTATTTCAGGGAAAACAATTCATGTGCCCAGGGCACAAAGCAAAGGCATGTAACTGAGGACTGAGTTATGTAGAATATAATGAAAATTACCCCCAGGATACCTGAGTTTGGCTAGGCCTCCCTGTGTGACCCTGGACAAGTCCCTTCCTCTCTCTGGGCCTTTGTTTCTTTACCTACAGGATGAGAGGGTTAGATTGGATTTCTGTCTTTCCATCTGGAGACAGTTTTGGACGATCCCGCAAGGCGAAGTTGAGAAGGAAGGGTAGACAAACTGTTTCCTCTCCCTTCCCTCTCCCCGCTTTTCCCTTTCCCCCTTCTCCTCTGGGCTTAGGGCTAAAGAAAACTGGTTCCAAGCCAACATGCTTGACTGTTTGAGATGCTTAAAGGAAACTAGTTCCAAAGCCACACTTGACTATTTGAGATGTTTGGGGGAAGAACAACAGAGAGGTACCTGGGCAAGCCGTCACCCCTCTAGACTTCATTTTCCTCATATATAAAACAGTATGATTGGATGGATGACTTCTGAGGGTTTTTCTAGTTCTGCGAGCTAACAATTCTAGACTTGTAGCTCAAAATAAAAAAAAAAAAATCAAAAAACAAAACAAGGAGGGCCTGACTGGAGGTGAGGGCCTCAGTCATTCTTCGCTTGAAAGCCTCACCGGGCCCTTGACACTTTCCATCCCTTCCCAGGCCTCCTAGCTCCTGCCTTCCTGGCCTAGAGACTGGGAGCAGGCCACTGTCTCAACAATGGCCAAGCCTAGGGAAAGCCAGCATTGTGGCTCCTAGAACAAGCTGTAAATTTGTTTAAAAATGAAGACTGTTCTGGGTGAAGCTAACACCATTTGTCATGGTGCCCCCCAAAATAAAATAAAATAAAATTTATCTACCTATTATCTGTCTATTTATCTATCTATCTATCTATCTATCTATCTATCTATCTATCTATCCAGAGCTGGAGAAAAGGGGGAGGGGGATGGAGAGAGAGAGAGAGAGAGAGAGAGAGAGAGAGAGAGAGAGCGCGCGTGGCACAGGGAAAGGCTACCAGTCCCCTGGTCTGCAGCTCCACATCAACCAAGAGCCTCTTATAGCAGCCAGCTTCCCGCTAAAGGACAGCAGGTGACCAGAAAGCCTGAGACAGAGGTGGGACCCTAGGGCCAGGCTTATCAGCTAAGCTCCACCAAGGGACAAGGAGTAGTTGACATGGAGCGTTTTTACCCCTTTAGCAGCAAGAAGAGCAGGAGGTCCAGGGGGATGGCTGAAAAGGAAGCCTATCCTTTCCCCGACCTCCCTGCTGGGACCTGGAACTGAGGCCCAGGACTTCCTGGACTGGACAGGGTTCCTTGCTCCCTGCTGAGGAGTCAAGGACATGTGAACACCACAGTGCAAGGACAGCTGTGGCCAGTTATGTCCCACATGTCTTCTCATGGTTCCTCCAGAGTGTCTTCTCAAAGCAGAGCATGCATGTCAGGGAAGAGACAGAGGGTGCAAATGTGCCTGTCCTCTGGAAGTTTATGATCCTGTGGAAATAACAGAGCTCCAAGAAGCAAGCTGAGCAATAGGGAAGGAAGGAGCCTGGGAGACACAAGCCAGCTCTGCATAAAGAAGCTCAGACAAATCATTTGTCTTCTCTGAGCCTCAGTTTCCCCTCTGTGATTGGAAGGATAGACTGTATGATTCTGGAAAGCCCTTTTGATCCTGAGGTCATGAAACAATAGAGAATAAGACACAGTGCACTGACATGGTATATGGAAAGGCATGGACTAGCACCACAGAAAAACTGGCCCAATTGTCTTTTCTCCAGCAAGTAGTCTTCATTTGACATACATTTCGTTCCCTTTCTTTGTAAACATTTATTGAGCAACTTCATTTTGCAAGGCCCTGTCACATATAGTATCGTCCTCACAACTCTATTAGGTAGATATTTTGTACTCCATCTTATAGATAAGGAGACAGAGGCCCAGGAGGGTTAAGCAACCAGTAAGTGGCAGGGCCAGAGCAGAACCCAGAACTCTCTGGATATAGTGCCAGATAGGTCCCCACAGGTGAGAGGTTTCCCCAAAATAAGCAGAGATAGCCATGTCCTCTTTCTCCTGGGAACTCCTTGAGGACTCAGGACACCCAGACAGGAAGTTCTTAATTCACATGTCTGGAAGGTACATTCCATCATCCTTAAGTCATAGGATCTCTGGCACATACATGAGGACATAACCTTCCCGGTAGACAGAGAAGCAGAAAACAGATTTTACCTGCATCATTTCATTTCATCCTCCCAACCCCACAAGATGTGTGTTGTGATTATTATTATTCTTACTTTTAAGATGAAAGACCTGAGGTTCAGGAGAATTAAGGAACTCGCCAAAAGCCAGGAATCTAGCAAGTAAAGAAGCAAGGATATCACCCCAGGTTATGGGAACTCAGAGCCTGCTCAGTTTAACTACCAGATTCCATACCAATGTCAGGGTAAAGACCTTGACTTGGACTGAGACTCAGCCACTTACCAGCTGTGAACTTGGAAATTTGCTTAATCTCTTAAAATCTGTTTCAACACCTATAAAAATGTGTGGTTGGGACAGACATGGAATACTTGTGTGAAGGGTTAGCATGGGTATGGCAAAAGGTAAGCCCCATCCTCACCATTAGGCTTAGTGTTACTACTCCCTGATTCTGGACTAGCTGAAATGCTATTGGCCACTTCCACTCCCAGCAAAGGTGCACGGAAATGATCACTGCCCCCACTCTCTCTCATATTGCTTTTTCTAGCTCCTGAGCTCCCCATCCCACTCTCCCAGGCTCCACAGACTTGCCTTGGGAGTGGAGGGTACAAGCTCAGATGTCCATCCCCAAATCTGTTTCCCTGACCCTGGGATCCTACAGGAGCAAGAACTCCAGACTAGGGTTGCCATAATTAGCAAATAAAAATACAGGATGCCCAGTTAAATTTGAATTTCGGATAAACAAGGAATAATTTTGTAGAGTACTTATATTAAGAGTTTGTGACTTTTACATTTTATTTATTTTTATGCTTATATTAAAAAATTATTCCTTATCTGAAATTCACATTTAAGTAGATGTCTGTATTTTGTCTGGCATCTCTACCCCTGGACCTCGAGGTCAGATTGAAAGACTGACCCTAATGGCAGATGGCTCAACAAATGACTTTAGTTAAGAGTTTTTAAACAACTTTAATTATAATTTTCATAGTATAAAATTTACCCATTTTGAGTGTACGATTCAACATTTTTTATTAAGTTTATCAAGTTGTACAACCATCACATAATCTAATTTTAAAACATTTTATTACCCCACTAAAATGTCCATTTACAGCTAATTCTCATTACCAACCCCACAAATGACTTTTTAAAATATTTAATAAATTATTTTTTCTGCTGTAAAAGTCACAAACTCTTAA
>NW_011889087.1:2063553-2108268 GCF_000151845.1 Pteropus vampyrus | reverse complement strand
ACCCACTTGTCAAAGTCTGAATCTTCAGGTAAGGTTCAGTCCAAGAGAAGGTTGATTGATGGGGAGTAGTGAGGTACAGGTTGCTGGGGACAGGTGAAGAAATACAGAGGAGAAAAGCTACCAGGCTCTGAAGAATGTCAGATACTGGGGAGACACTCTGAGGGACTTTCCTGGAAAGTAGAGGAATACTCTTGTCCCCTCCCCAGCCCCTCCTCACCACCAGCCACAAGTGCTCCAGACAGCAGCCTCAGCAACTCCTTCCCTGCTGCCCCCATGTTTGTCTTGATGCTCTTCCAAGCAAGCCGAATGCCCCCTCCGGAAGATCCAGCCAGCTGCAGCCAGCCCTGAGCCCCATCCACCCCACAGCCCTGAGTGGGTCAGCCTTGCTTCCCAAGGCAGATCCTGGCACCCCCACCAGGGGTCTAGCCTCTCTGTACCCACACCCAACATTGGAGGAAGACCAGCTCTGAGAGGCTCAGGGTGGTGGGGGCTGGATTGGGGGTGTGGATCTTGAGATGACTCACATGCCACCGGAGGGGAGAAAGGGACTGGGAGATGAATGGATTGCAAACTGAAGGGAGGGGCTGAGGAGAACGAGCTTTGGTGCCTTGATTCGCCTGTGTCAGTTTCTTCAACATCTGCAGTGCGTGGGGATGAGGGATCCCACTGGGGGGTTGGAGGGGAGGGCTGGGCGCTGGCTGACGTTTGCTTCCTGCCTGCTAGGTCGGCCCCAGCAGTTCATGAATGACTCACTTTATTGTCAGGCTGATTCACTGCTCGCCTGGGGACCTGGGTTGGGGGAGGCGGCAGCAGCCCCCTCTTTTACGTCTCACACCTCACACGCGGGTGCACACATGTGGATACACACACGTGCACACGCACAGGCGTGGCTCCAGCAGGTCCATTATCCTGCTATGAGGGAGGGGTATGCACACCACTGGTCTGTGGAGAACAAGGTTGAGGTTTCTGTGAATAGTCTACCTGTGGCTGTTTACATTCAAATTAATTAACATTAAGTCCCTCAGTCTTGGCCACATTACATTCAAGTGCTCAATAGCCACATGTAGCCACTGGTTGTCCTATTAAACAGTACAAATAGAAAATATTTCCATCAACACAGAAAGTTCTATCTCACAGAGCTGGTCTACACAGCCTTCACACGCACAAAGCCACACAAACAGACCAGCTCTTTCCCCGGCATACACTCACACCCCTACCTTCATATGCAGTACAAAACATACATTTCACTCTGCACACATTCCACACTCACTCAACATATAATACCCACCCGCCAGCACAACCATGCGAGACTCTCAGTATGTGTACACACTTCCAGTATATGCCACTGTCCATACCAAGGTGAAGGTCAATAGAAACACGTAAACACACACATTAGTATACCAATTTGCATACAACTGTTCATATGATAAAAACACAAATTAGGGCAAAATGCATTTGCACATATGCTCAAATAGATACAAACTGAAACCATGTGGTTCCCATAAGAAATCTGAGCACGTGTTTGCGAATTCAAGTTGGGGGGAGGAACCCACATTGTGAAACCCCTGCCAATGTGCCATGGCATTGGCCATTTCAATGCATTAATGTATTTAATCTCAAAGCAGCCCTGTGAGGAAGATGTATTATTCCATTTTCAGAGATGAGATGATTATGGTTCACAGAGGTAAAGTAACTTACTCAAGGTCACACAGCCAGTTAGCAGCAGGGTCACATATGAACCAAGATTTGTCTAGCCAATGCAGCATGCTGTCTCCGAACACACACACACACACACACACACACACACACACACACACCCCAAGTATGATCTCCTTTGTACCTAAGAAGATGAAGCTCTTCATCCAGCAACTGTAGGTATTCATGGAATTGAGCACATAGTCATCCAGTCTCATTTGCACTCCCTCCTGATAAATGGCATTAAATCATTTAACAAACCTCGCTGAGTGTCCTCCATGTGCCAGGTCATGTGCCAAGTGTGGTTCACAAAAGTGAAAAGCCGCAGTTGGTGACCTGAAGGAGTTCAAAGTCCAGCAAGGACATATGAGGAGAAACCTGAAGACATTACGGGGCATACAAGAGACCCAAGCTATAGTGGAGGTAGGCTGCAAATGCAGTGAATCAAGGATAAGGAAAACTGGGTCCACCTGAGACAGTATAGGAAGTCTTAGAGGAGGCAGCCTATGACCTTGGGCATGAAGAATGAGTGCGGTGGAGAGGGATTAGTATTGACTAGGAAGTTGGTTGAGGATGAGATGGCGGGGGAAGCAGATACCAGAGCATCGCAGGCCCTAGGGACTTTATATGTCATCCTCTGCTGATCAGAAGTGATTGAAGAATGATTACAGTGGAAAGATAGTATCTAATTTGCATGTCAGAAAGAATGGACAGAAGGGAGGAGAGCCTGGACTAGGGAGACCATGTAGAAGGCTACTATAATAGTCCAGGCAGGAGACGGTAAGGCCTGATGAAGAGTGTAAGGCATCTGGACAAAATGAGAGATGGAGGGTATTGGGGGCGGGGGAGTAGGGTATATTTTGGTCCTAAGAAAAAGCAAGGCAACAGACTTCTGACTCATGAAAATGTGATGAAAGCCATGGATTCTCTCTCAGAACAAGGCATATGTGCATAGGCACACAATGTTTTACATACAGTTGTAGGGGACTTATATTTCCTGAAGCCCCAGATTAAGAACCCAGGTCCTTGGAATTAAAAGAGGCAGAACAACATAGTGGTTAAGCCTGTGGATGCTAGAGTCCGACTGCCTGGTTCATCATCTCAGCTCCAGCACCTATTAGCTACATGAGCTTGGCAAGATATTGATCCTTTCCTCCTCCACAAAGCAAGAGTCATCCTAGCATCTATATTAAGGCTTGTTACAATGATCAAGTGAGTTGATACATGTAAAGTGCCCAAAACTTTGCCTGGAACACAGAAAGCACTCAGGAAGTACTGGCTGTTATTATTCTAGGTTAAATCACAGTGCTATTGAGACTTATCATTATACTTATTCCACTTTGTACTTCACTTCACAGCTGGGGATCTGGTCCTGTCCAAGTCCCAGCACTCCCTTTGCCTGAACCCATCCCTTCCTTTTTCACCCAAATCTCCATATCCTCAAGCCTCATTATTAGAGTTAAGCCCACTAACCTCTCTTCTAAGAGGAGGGAGAGTACCTGGGCCACATCACCATGGCGACCTGGTTCTTGTCTTTACCTTAAGATGACAGCGTTAGGAAGGAAAAGACATTTGATTTTGGGAAAAATGTAGGTGCTTCTCAATTCCAAAATCACAGACAACCTCCGTACTGCATCCTGCTAGCCCTTTCTAAAATGTCCCAAGTCTACATTTTCCATTTGCTCCAGCCACTGCCCCCACCCCCATCCAGGTTCTAACAGGCAGTAGGAGCAGCGGATGCCAAGTTCATTTAACTTAGAAAGGTGATGGGAGAGAAAGTATAGATCCACCAATGAATGACTGTGAGCCCTTGAGGGAGTCCGTTCCCCATCAGGGCCTCGGTTTCCTAATCTGTAAGTACCTTCCGCCTCACTCTTCATGGGATTTTTGTGAAAACAAAATGAGCTATTGGCTAAAATTGAAAGCTGCAGACCATAGTGTAGATGGGAGTTGTTATTATTCCTCTTGGCCTTTTGGGCTCTGTGATCTCCTGTCAGCCAGAGCCCTATTACTGGGTCCCCAGGACTATCCACAGCAGGGCAGGATGAACTGCAGCTGGGACTCCTGTGAGGAGAGGAGGCCCGTAAATGGGAGGTTGGGATTTCTCCCCCCAGCTCAGAAGCACGGAGGCATTGAGGGAATTCCTAACTTGGATAAAAGTTCAGAATCCAGGTTCCCTTTCCCATTGCCATCTAGCCTCTGACATACAACAGGTAAACTAGTCCACATAAAGCTATGATGGAAGCCATAGGGTGCCCAAAGGTAAAGCCAGGCCAGGCCACTCTGGAGAAAGATCCAGAGCTGGCTCAGACCAGATGGTTAAGAACTCGAGTCCGGGACCTTCCTCCTGCCTTTTGAGTTCTCAAAACTATGCAGCCCTAACTGTCATTCTGACTAGCCCTGTAGTGACAAGCAAGAAAAGAAACTGAGGTAGGAGTGAGGGTCATTAACCATAGCAGGCTTTAGTGACAAAAGGAGGCATTCCCAGGTCACTAGGCCCGTGCCCATTTCTCTGCACAATTCTCCTGGGCTCTATCTTTTGATCTGTGTCTCCCTGACTTGTTTGTGAACTTGAGGGCACAAGGAGTCATTCATTTCTCTGTCCCCAGTACCAAGTATAATAACTGATACAAGGTAGCTGTTGTGTCATTCAATAAATCTATTGTGCATTGTGCTAAGTGCTGGAGATACAAAGTTGAGCAAGCCAGACAGGTCCCTGCCCTCAGGGAACTCATATTCTAGGGAGAAAGATAAACAGTAAAGATGTAAATCATGACAATTATAAATTATGGAAAGTGCTGAGAAGGAAATAGTATCGTGGTGGGGGGACGACTACTACTTGATAGAATAGGTGACAGGGAGGATCTGAGATCTAAGCTGAAACAGGAAGGATGAAAAGAGCCAGACCGTGAACATCTTTGCTTAATAAACACATATTCCAAGAATAGATGGATAGATTGATGGATGGATGGATAGATGAACAGACAGACAAATCAACAGAGTGGGCTCTGGTGTGAATGAGAGTCACACTCAAATACCCAATCTTTAGTGTGCTTAATGCAAGAGAGGAGAGTGGGCAGGACTGGGCTCAATGGGCCCATGATCTTCAACCTTGCTCTTACCTGGATGCGTGTTGAACCACCCAATCGGCCCTAGGGGCCGCTGGGGGGCGACCGAGAGCCCATCCGTTTCCCTTTAAGGCCGGGGTGGAAGACTGGCTAATGAAAATACCTTTGTGTCGGAGGGAGAGAAATAGGCCCGCCCCTTTAAGAGGGCGGAGACGCAGGAGTGGCGGCGGCTTCGAACGCGACCTAGGGCGCCGGCCCTCAGCTTCCCCGTGACCCTCACTAAGCCACCGCCTGGGTTGCGGACACCTCTCTGACCTCGCCCCAGAGACACCGTCGCCCGTACTCCGACCTTCCCCCGGGCCAAGTGCGAGGCCTCGGCGACCTCTTGAGTTAGGGCCTGCCCGGCTAACCCTTTGGCCGAAGCCCACCCGCCATCGCCATGGTAATACCGCGCCCAGGGCCGCCTGGCCTCCCAGTCCTGGGGCCGGGGAACTGCCTTCCGGGTTCCAGCCCGTCGCTCGTGCGAGCTGTAGGGCCGAGTTAGGGTTTAAATGAGAGCTTGGTGAGGTAGGAGACCTAGCCTCAAGTCTGGGCTGGCATGGACGCGCCGGGAGACCGTGGGAGGGCTCTCTTCACCTACCTCCCTCTGGGACTCAGCTTCCTTCCTGTTGCCTTCCCTCTCTTCTTGGCAAACTTGTTCATCTTTCCCGGTGCGCTCAAACGTCACGCCCCTGAGCTCTTCCCTTCCCCCCAACCTGTCCACTCTGATCCTTGGACGCTTGAGAGTAGGTATTCCTAATTGTAGTACTTACTGCTCTGGCATCTGGGGTTAGGCACAGCCCTTGGCTTTAACACACATCCAAAAGCTGGCCACAGCAGCCCTGCTGCCTAGAAAGAAGGAATTGTGGATTGGGGCATCCTACCCTCCTGGGACCCTGGCTTTTAGGCATGGGATTAGGTAGGAGGAAACTACTGTCTTGGCTTTAGAAACAAGGCCACTGTGCTGGACACGCTTGGATTTATGATCGTATCTTCTGTTTGACAAAGGTTTCTCAGGCCAAACCTTTGGGATATTGCAAAATCCTTAGGCCTATGTGCAGAGTGCTGAATCTGAAGAATGACCCATGTTCCCTTTGGCAGCCTTCCCTTTGCTTCCTCCCCCCTCTTCCAAGATTAATGTAGTTGGACCTGAGTGGATTATTTTACAAGAAAGAATTCAATCATCTAAGTCTTTAAGTAAATACCATCTCTTTTCTCATCCTTTATTCCTCCCCCAACACTAGCAAAAAACAAACCAAAAACAGTACACCTGATGGTCTTGTTAGAATTGGGAAGAAGCAGAGTGAGGACAGAATGTACTTGCAAATGGTATTTCTCCAACCTCAATTGCTTTGTTTTCCTTTCAGGCGTGCAGTTTGCAGAAGCTATTTGCTGTGGAAGAGGAGTTTGAAGATGAGGTAAGGAAGTGTTGGTGATCAGAGGAGGTCTTAAGATGTAAACACCCAGGCCCGGAACATTTTGGAGCAGTCTGCCCCGGTCTCCTTCTACTTAATATGTACATCTTTTTTGTCTGTGAGAGGCTGAGAAATGATGAGAAATGCAAACAACCTACTTAACTGTCTTAGAAACAAATAAAAAATCAGAGAGACAAGCTGCCTGATTGTTATACCTTTAAATTATAAGGGCCCTTGTCTGGAAGCTGTGTAGTGTGGATGATTTGATTCTCCTTCTTGATGACATACTTGAGGTGGGAAGAAAGTTTATGGAGAGCCAGGGACAGCATAGTTATTGGATGGCAGGAGGCATGTGGTCACCAGCTGGCTCTGTGAGCCTGGGCAAATTACTTTATTCTCTGGCCTTCTGCAGTATGAGGTGCATTCTTCTGCCTCCAATGCTCTCCCTTTCCTTCTTTTTCCTCAGAAGATGAGGGATTAGACTAGTTTTGAAGCTGGCACATTAGAATCACCCCTGTCGAGGCCCTACCTCACACCAATTAGAAATTCGGGAGGTGAGCTCAGGCAGGAGTATTTCTAACCTCTAGGGGCAGCTGGAGACCACTGAACTAGCGAGCTCCATAGCTCTCTTCCCACCAGATATAGTTTTACCTGAGAAGTCCCAAATTGCGACCTTAGATCCTTTTCAGGAAGAGGTAGGATTTACATGAGTAAAGCCCAAAAAGATAAATTAACATGCTTAGGAATACAACACCAATATACAGGATGATATTTTGGCCCCCAGACTCTAGTCTAACATACATGGAAACTACTAAGCTATATTTATAGAATACAATTGCTCTATTTTGTCAGTGATAAGCTATTCAAACCTACTTTTTCTCTCCCAGCACTTGGCTTTAAAAATCACATGTAGAATTTGCCCAGATACCTAATTTGTGCCGAGTATGGTGGTGCATGCTGCATTAGGGACCCTTTGGCAGCCCCAGCTCCATATTCCCCTTCCACTGAGGATTTTGGAACTTGAGCTTTGAAGGGGAAAAATGACTTTCAGATCTCTTAAAAATCAGTCTCTGGCTTGTCTCATTCATTGAGGCCCTAAGACATAGTAACAAGTGCACATGTGGGTTCTAGTCCTGATTCTGTGAAGTTACTTAAGCTTTCTAAGTCTCGGTTTGTGCATCCATAAAACAGGAATAATAACACTACCTATTCATAGGGCTATTGTGAGAATTCATTGAGAGAATTCTGATAAGATGTTTGCATGGTACCTGGCACCCAGTGAAGTTTCAAATATTAGATGTTTTTGTTATCACTTGGGGACTTGATTGTTGTTTTTACAAATAATTCAAAACTGCCAGCTTTGTCAAGGAGATGTGTCCTTGTCTTTGTCTTTCAGCTTGGGAGATGTGTGACTACAGGCTGAAAAGACTGTTAAAGTGACCCTCTTGGGACTTACTAGGTGATGGTAGGACTGCTAGATTGGTAATGAAATTAAGAGTGAAGGAATGTGACAGCTTAAGGGTCCGTTCCATGACCAGTCCCTTTGCCCCTTCCCAGGGCAAATGACATCATGTCTAAGAGTGAACTTTTCCTGAGAAAAGGGATCCATCAACCCGCAGGGTCATCAGGATTTTGCTACAGTAGTTCTGATGTTGATGTTGTTGTTGTTGTTGTTGTTACTATTATTATTATTACTATTACTATTATTATTGCTAGATCTTAAGGTAGTCATGCTGGAGTATGCTACTCTCCTGATAATGCACAAAGCAGGAAAAAAGCCTTTCTCTAACCCAGACAATCCAGTGTGGCAGCAGGGGGTAGAAGTGGAGGGGACCTTCCTGTCATTTAAATCAGCAGTTCTGCCTCAAAATCACCCTTGGAATAGGTCTGTTGCTCTTGAAGGTGTCAATCTCACTTTGCTTCCCAAGTGGAATCCATACTTAATTTAACTTGCCTGAAAAGCTATATTTAACTTCTGCCAATTAGGCCTCTCTGGCTTACCAAAGGCTGTGTGTGTGGTGGGGGTGAGGAGTGGGCTGAGGACAAGCAGCATGACTAGCTGGACAGATCCCTATTGCACAGGCTGGATACCGGAAAGCTAGTTTTCTTATGACCTTGGTGATTTGTTTGACTCCTTGGTGCCCTGGTACATTTGCTGCTCCTCCAACTGCCACGCTGCCTACCCCCCGCCGCCTCCCCCCGCCTCCCCCCACACACTCGAGATTGAAGAAAGAGAGAGAAGCTACCTGGAGACTTAGCCTGTGAACGTTTCTATTAGAAGCCTGGTGGTGGGCTCATGGGCAAGGTCAAAGATAGTGAGAGACTCCACCATTGCCTTTCATGCCTTGGTTTTCTTGCTTGTGTGTATCTGCACATACATACTCATCACATGACTGAAACAGTAAAAGCAGAGTATTTCTTGATATCCAGATGCCAAGACCCACTGTTTCTGCTGCTTTGTAGGATTTCTTGTCTGCTGTGGAGGATGCGGAGAACCAGTTTGCTGGCTTATTGCCTATGAATGCTGGATGCCTCAGACCTGTCCCTTCCAAACCACAAGAGACTGTGCAGGCACAGTCTTCCAGGCAGCTGCCATCATGCCCCACTGCTCCTTCGGAGGATTTGGACCTACCAGCCCTGGGACTCCGCCTTCCTACCTCCAGCATGCTCAGGGCTGTCAGGAGTCCACCTTTCACAGGAACAACCTCCCTAAAGCCTGTCTCAACTTCTGGCAGCTGGATTGGCAGCCAGAGAAGAGTGACACTGACAGAAGCGCTCCAAGAGCCAGCAAGACCCCAGTCCTCAGCATCCCACCCCCTGTTTACCTTTGATACCCAACAGCAGGTGATTGGTGGTTTTGAGGGACCCGAACAAGATGAATTTGATAAGGTCCTGGCAAGCATGGAGCTGGAACTTGGAGTTAGCAGTGAGGCCCCAGGAATCTTGCCCACCTGGCAGCAGGAAGACTCAATATTGGCTAAAAAGGTTTGGGTAGCTGATCAGAGCAGATCTTGCCAAAAGGGGCTCATGCCTGCCAGCCACATAACTGGTATCATGTCAGCCCAGGGTCAGCCTCCGGATCCTGTTGACTGCTGTAGGACTCCACAGCCCCACACAAGTTCTGGTGCCACGGGTAGCCTTCCTATCCCAACTGCCTCGACAGTTCCTGCTCAACACCCCCACTGGGAGGTCTGTCCCAAAGGTCCTCCTCTGCAAGCACCCCAGTCTCTCCAAGCTGCTGGCAGGACTGTTCAGAGCAGCCCTCAAAATCGTGGCCCCAGGCAGCCATTCCAATCTCCAAATGCTTGCATGAGTGGTAAATCTCATTTTCCCGGTCCACGAACTCCCAACTCAAGCTGTTCTACTCCTTCAAGAACTGTCTCTGGATTTCTTCCTCGAGGTTCCTTACAACCCCAAGCTCCAATGTCTTCTGTCGAGTCTCCTGTCAGCACCCCAAAGGGACCCCATTCCTCCCTCTTTCCCCAAGCAGCTCTGCAGACACCCATAGTCACCAACCACCTGGTGCAGCTGGTCACTGCTGCCAACCGGACACCCCAGCAACCCACCCGAACCGCCACCCACACCAAAACACGCCGCTTCCCTGGCCCAGCAGGGATCCTGCCTCACCAGGTGAGTGACAGCTTCTTTCTGTCAGAAGCCAGAGCCATCCAGGACACTGGGGTGGGCAAAGGGGAGAAGCAGAGTTCAGCCCTGTTAAGTCCCAGAATATCTTCACTTCTGGGGGGAGTGAAGGAAGGAAGGAAGGAAGTGCAGAGGGGTAGGGTCTTCAGAGCTGTGGGAGGATCAAAAGAAGAGGGAGGGCAAAATTGAATGCTTGAAAAACCATATATAAGAGGGGTGCTTAAAGCCCTGGGAATGACAATTTTCATGCGTTTGTTAAGCACCTGCTATTGCTAGCACTGGGGCAGGAAGATTTATTCACTCGTATTTGCTAAGGACTTATATGTGTTGGGCAATTTACTTGGAACTGAGAATACAGAGATTAACATAGAAATAGTTCCTGTCCTAAGGAGCTTACAGTGTAGTGGAAGAAGCAGATGCAAACAAATGTTTATACATAAATTGCACAGTGTGAGTAGAGGTCATTCCCTGGATACCGGGAGACACTGGGCAACTTGGGCTTGCTGAATGGACAAGTAGGAGATCACAGGTGCGTGTTTTGGAAGGCTGGGTTCTGAAGGACATTTCAGCAGTGGGAAGACAGGGAAGAGCATGTGCAAAGGCACATAGGTGTAAAAGCAGAATGCTCTCGGAGAGCCACAGAACAGTTGGTGTGTGGGGTCCACCTGGGGAAGCTGGGGCTGCGCTGAGAGTTTGGATTTCAGCAGTAGTGAAAAGACAGGAGCCATCAAATTAGTCTTGGATCAGGTCCCAGATCACTGGACTCTGAGGACCTGGTGTGGTTGTGGCAAATGCATCCTTTTCTTCCCATTTTAAAGGTGTTTGAAACAGTTTCTGCCTATTAGTTGCTCTTTGCTAGCACTTTAAGAGAAATCCAAGGAGGCCATCTGCGTTCCTCCTGGGCTAGATCTCTGTAAGGAAAGATTAGGTCCCTGAGAAGGGACTTGGGGAAAGCTGTCCCTCTGCATATCACAGGCCTCTCTATTCAGGTCATTGCCCCCTCAATGGCCTGAATTTTGTCCTGGGTTTTGCTCCTGAGTAGCCCTGGGTTTTGTGCTTGGGCCAGCTCCGGCTTCCTCACATTCCCAAAATGATCCCCAAAGTGTCTTTTTTTGAGCTGCCAATGAGGCTCCTGAGATTTCGTTAGGAGAGATGTAATATGTGTTAATTGTCCCTGATAGTTTCCTAACTCATTATGTAACCCAGACAAGAAGCTGCACTTGTAAATAACAGCTGCTGAGCTTGCTTTCGCCTTCTCCTTCTCTCTCCCTCACCCTTGTAGCACAGTGGGAAAAATCTGGAGGAGATCATGGTTTCCACGCCCCAGACTCCGACTCATGGTGCTCTGGCAAAATTCCAGACAGAGGTAATGAATTCTGTGCAAATGTTAATTTTCTGGGCATCATTTAAGAGTGAAAGACATCCATCCCTGCGTGTTTCCAGAGTTGAGAATCAGAGTTGATGCTCCTAGGGCTGTTCCCTGGGGTCACACACTAAAGGGCATTTGGGGAAGGCAGTTTGGGGAGATGGCAGTTTTACTGGCATGAAGTGAAGCCTGTCCTGATGTCAGCCAGGTGTTAGCCGATGCCATGGGTCCAGTCTTCTTTCCCATCTAAGAAAGGAAGGTCTGGCTAACTCCATCTTTCCTCAAGAGGAGAGTGGAGTAAGTACTGGGAAATTGTATCTCAGTAACCCTTCCTCTCAGGCTTCTGGAATTAAGCTGAGAAGGATCTGCCTTCATCTGGCCTTTAATGGGTTCCCTTTCGATGCGTAGGATCCAGTCTCCCTCCTCCCTGGAATTCTGGTGACCTGCTCTGCCCTCAGACCCACTTTTTCTTTTAATTCTCTCTAGCAATTTTTCTCTTTGCTGCTGCTCCACAAATCCACTGGTCCATTTCGTATCAAAGTAGTAAATACTCATCTGGATCAAAGCATTTTTTTTAATATAAGAAGGTTAATAGTTAAAGCCAGAGGCATCCCAAGTAAAACATGACTGGTTTCAAAATGGCTAAGGCACTCTGGAAACCTATAGAGATATATGGGGGCTCCCTAGTCCTAAGACTTTTTAAGTCTAATACAAGAGACAAGTATGGATAGCCTTTTGCTTTAAAGTCAGGACCTGATTTAGCTATTGCTGCTAAATGAAAGATATGATATGTGACAAGATTTCACATACCATTTTCTGACCTTGGAGATAAAAAAAAGGAGAGACTGGCCACCATGTTATAGGGAACTCACCCTTTCTCCCACCCCTCCATCCTGCCTCAGGGGAGATCTGTAGCAAGGTGGACTCATTAATACAAGCTCCCGCTCTGCTTTGTGGTACCAGATTGTGACTAGTTCCCAGGCATTAGTGGAGGAGGATTTTGAACGAGGGCCCTGGCTGACCATGAAATCTGCTCTGGGCCTAGATGAGAGAGACCCCACCTGCTTCCTCTATACTTATAGCATCATCATGGTGCTGCGGAAGGTAAGTGTCCTGGGTTCTGACACCCGAAGGGAAGACCATTTCCCTGCCCCCTCCACTGACATACTGCCCTGCTCCACCTTAGGAAAGGGGCTCCTGTTTGCTCCTCTTACCCCAGGCCTGTCTCTGAGCAGCAGCATGAAGTTTCTTTGGTCGTATCTTCCACTCACCTGCCTTTTTACTACCATCCACGGTATTGGGCACCGTGGGTATTGGGCAGAAGGAGAGGGTGGGTTATGGGCATGTCTCTGCACGTCTAGGCCCTGGATAGGGTACAATAAACACAGTGCTACCCCTAGAGTTCCCTTGAGGTCAAGGGTCATGTGCAGATTCACGTTAGTACATATACAAACATATCCCTGCCCGTGGCCTGCTATGATGGAGCTCTATATAGAAACATAGAAAAGAAAGGAGGCGGGGGAGAGAAATGAAGGACTGCCAGAGAGATGGGATGAGCCCTTTAAACTGCCCCTTTGCCCTCCACAAGAGAAGATCATCACCACACCTATTCTCTGCCCTCCTCCCCCCCAATTTACTCTAGCACAATTGGGAACGTTATAGGTGGGACATAGATAGCTCAGCAAATGCCTTTCCTTGTAACCAGGCCGCCCTGAAGCAGCTTCCCGGGAACAAGGTCCCCAACATGGCAGTGATGGTCAAGTCCCTAACTCGGAGCACGATGGACGCCAGTGTGATTTTCAAGGACCCCACAGGTGAGGAGTCAAGTCCTGGGAGTTTCTGATGAGCGGCCTTGAGATTAGGTGGTGAGGAGGGGTCACCCTCTCCATTTGTAGATGGGAAAATTGAGGCAGTGAGCAGCCTGCTTCCCTTGGGCCAAAACCAGTCACTGTGCTTCCCTTGACTCTGACTAATGGGCCATTTGGTATTTGCAGGAGAGATGCAAGGCACGGTACATAGATTGCTGCTTGAGACACGCCAGAATGAGCTAAAGCCTGGCTCAGTGCTGCTGCTAAAGCAGGTATAGGGAGCTGCTCTCCACCCCGCCTGCCCTGGAGGAGGCCCCCGAATTGTCTGTGTGACCCCTTCCCTCCCAGTGCCCAGGCAAGGGGTAGCTGGACTGGTGCTGGACCCAGCTTTACTGGAGGTGGGAAAATGCCTGATTCCCATTCTTCAGAGGTGGATGGGGAAGGGGGTTGGGCGGTGAGGGGAAGAGGGTATGGTAAGTAGTTCTACTCTGGTACCAGAGCTGGGGCAGGACTGATTTGTGTGACCCTGGTACAGAGGCCACCAACAGAGGGGTACACAAGGACCAGGTGGCCATCTGGCAGTACTTAGTGCTCCATCAGGGCACTGACTTTCCCCTTCCTCAACTCTAGATTGGAGTGTTTTCTCCTTCACTTCGAAACCATTACCTCAATGTGACGCCCAACAACCTGGTCCATATTTACAGCCCAGAGTCTAGGGACAGGAACTTCCTCAAGCTATCTCAGCCCTTCTCCAAGGTAAGAGGAGTGGGATGGAACAGGGACTGCTGGAGCCACTTTCTGCCTGCATCTTATGATTTCTTCCCCTTCGCCATCCTGAGGAGCAGAGGTATAAAGCGGGTAGTTACCCTGAACTGAAGAGAAGCCTTTGGGAACAGGGCTATCTCCTTTTTTTTCTGGTCCAGCCGCCTGCCAGATGGCACAGTAATAGGACCTAGAGGAACAAGTAGCTTCTTGGTGATCCCTGAGTGTCTGATGGCAGGCTCGAACATCGGAGAGGATAAGAGTCACTTGAGAACTAAAGTCGAGGGTCTCCCAGGGGATGGTGGCCCTCAGTAAGTGACTGAAGGTCAGATCTGTTACAGGTGGCAGTGCAAAAAACAGTGAGCTACACATGGCTTGTTAGGTGAGCCAGCACTTGTTCTGTGTCTTCCCTCTTGGCCTCCTCCTCTGCTAGGTGAGGGGGCACCTCACGGAACTCAGGTGAGGACACCTCCTTTGGGAACTGAGGTAGACTGGGCTTCCAGGCAGCTCTACTCCAGGGTGAGAGTGCAGAGCCTGGCCTTGACTTGGCACACAGTGTCCCCTCTCTGGTCACCCCCACCCTTCCTGGGATCCTGGGCTAGAGACCTGGATCATGTCCCTGCTCTGCTGGTAATTTGTAATGTGATCTTGGGCAAGTCCTGTCCCCTCCCCTGCTGTAAAACGAGTAGATTAGACTTGATGACTTCTAGTCAAGTTACATCTTTAGTCCTGACTTACTACTTCCATTTTCCTCATCTTTCTCTTTAACCTTCCACATTGTCTCAAAAGCACCCCACTTCAAAAAGAGCTTTATTTTTTTTTAATTTCATGTCATCCATACTCATTGAACAAATTGAAATGGTACAGAATAAATCAAAACATCAAACTTACCTCTCCACTCCCATTCCCTAGAGTTAATCATGGTTAATGGTTTATTTACTAGTTTTAATTACCTGTCCATATGTTAGCTAGTTTGGGGATTGTTAACAACTAATTTTTAATCCCAGGCTAACTCTTCAACATGTTTCTGAATGGCGTCTTCACTCTCTGTTCCAGTTATATAGATTCTCTAAAATATCAGATACCAACAGAATTAGGAAAGAAAATCGGCCAAAAACGTTTTTTGTTTTTTTAATTATCTGCTGTTTTGGCTCTCTGGCATTTCAGCTCTCTCACCTCAGCATGGGCCTGGGTGACTGGCCTCTGCCACACTCCTCCATCCTATCTTTCCTGAGCCCCGGTATATTCTTTTGAGATTGTGTAGGTGGCAACAGTACTGTCAAAGGGGCTTGAGAGGCACAGGCATTGGTAACTGGATCCTCTGTCTCCAGGGTCCAGGAAGCTTCCATGGCAGCCTCCAGCATAAGACTTCAGAGCCTGGGGAAGGCCTCAGAACAGCACAGAACCCAGAGGCAGGGGCATCCCCCGAGGAAGAGCTCCCAGAAGCAGGTAAGGCAATCGGCCTACCCAGGAGCAAAAGAGGTTCTCCATCTATTTCCTCTTGAATAGCTCAGCCAGATTCTTCTGGCTGCATCTTGTTCCTTCTGTGAATCTTTGGATCTTATGGAATCTTACAGAAATCAAATGTGGTGTCTTCTCTGGTAAGGCTACAGGCCACAAACTAATTAACAGTGTGATAGGGGCCACATAAAGTGTGATCTGCTGGTCTTCCCCATTTCCATGTCATGTGCTGTTAGCTGTTAGGAGATGGACTGACATCATCCTTGTGCCACACCTTGAGTCTTCTGTGGGCTGATGGCCAGAACATAGAGACAGATTTCCCTATCATGACTAAGCTCAGAGGCCCTCAAGGCAGTGCCGAGTAGTCTAACACCCATGTAGTTAGGATGGGACCAGGATACAGACCTGAGAGGCCCAAATACAGACCTCTTAGGGGAACTTATTCCTCAGGAGGCAGCTTCACCCAGGTGGAGCCAACACAGTCCCAGTCTGGTCCTTAGCTTTTTGATTCCATAAATTCAACCCTTGAAAGTAAGCTTGATGACAAGCCAAACCATCAGAAGGTTGCTGGTGGTCATGGAATAAGAGTGAGGAGAATTGCCTATAGAATATTGAGGCTAGTGTCACATCTCCACCCTAGGGACAGACCTGCCAAGCATGCAGCTGCTAGTGGTGGCTAGATAGGGCTCAGAGACACAAATACTAATTCTTATTCTGGTCCCCAGTTTCCTGACTGCTCATTTCCCTTCATTTAGCATAGTGATTCTCCAAGCAGTCATAGTGTAGCTGATGAGGGGCAACTTTTTTTGTTACATTGTTACAGTCAAATTCCAGTCCTACTTCCCTGAGAACAGTGCTGGTCACCTTATTTCCATTTTCAGTGTGCCCCCAAACTGACGTTATCCTTCCAGCAGCAATGTTTATCAAGTGCTCTGTGTCAGACTGGGAGCTGGCTCTGCGGGTCGAGTTTCCAGTCTGACTTATACAGCTGCCTGATTCCAACCATTAAGTGGGAGTTTTCTAGTTGGAAGCTATGGCTATGGCATCACATGGAACCTGAGTATGCTCACCCTGGGCAAGTGCTTTGACCTCTTTAAACCCTGTTCTTTCTGGTAAAGTGGGGAACTGCCACAAGATGCCCTATGAAGGGGTACTATGAAATGTAAATGAACTGATGAGTATAACCTGTATGGCCCTGTGCCTGGCACAGAGCAAGCACTCAGTAAGTGTTAGCTAATATTGTTAATAATAGGAGCAATAGGGATTACTGAAGTCAGCCTGGTTTCCAAATTCTCAGACATAAGCACCCCATCTGAGAACCACAGTCAGGATCAGTTGCTTTCATTCCCTACGCCCACAGGGGCACTTTGGGGAAGGGGATAGTGTCACCTCCCAGTCCTCACATGAGAAACCAGATTAACGAACCATGTGATTCTGAATGCATCTAATGGCTTTCCCCAGCCTCATTTCTCCCTCTGTCCAATGAGGAGGTTGCACAGGGGACCTCTGAAACCTTTCTGCTCAGGCACTGCCTCTGGATAGAAGGAAAGGAACCATCGAGGCCCAAAGAGAATCTCTTTCTCTGCAGAATAGCCTGGGCATTTTGCTCCTGCCTCTTATTGTGTGTGGGTATGTAAGGAGCAGAGGGAAAATGGAGGTCAGGCCAGGCTCAGGCCTATTGGCCCGAGCAACGTTGCCCAGGGAGAGCCACCTCCCAACCGTGCAGCCAGGTCCAGGCCCTCCTATAGGGAAGGAGACTTGGACTGGAGTCACATGGGACACTAATGTCACTCAGTCTTTCTACCCTCTCCATCCCCACTGCAGATGACCTGGATGGACTCCTGAGTGAGCTCCCCGAGGATTTCTTCTGTGGGACCAGCAGCTGGGACTGCCCCGAGACTGGGCACCCACCATGAGCAGGCAGCCTCTGAGCACTCAGGCAAGGCTCTAGTTTTGTCTGATCATGCCCAAGGAAGAGGAAGACCAGCATGATTGCAGAATAGGCAAAGCTCGGGACTTCTTTGGTAGCTTCCACCCTGAACTCTTTCCCTGAGAACACCCTCGTACCTTGGAATCTGCACTGCTGTCACTTTGGATCTTTGGCCTACCAGAATTCAGCCCAGGATTGGCTCTCCTGCCCTGCTGTCCTCCAAGCCCTGGGGTGTATCGTTCTTTCTCCTCCTGCCAACAGGGAAGGTGTGACACTCCCACTTCAGCCTGACTTTAGAAGACACTGGACCTGGTTCCTTCACGTCCTAGCCCCAAGACCGCTGAGGAGTCTAGAGGAACCACACTACTGCAGTGACAACCTGTCCCTCTGGACAGGGAAGGAATAGACTCAGCCTTGCCTCTGCTTTGTCCCTTGAGGCCTGTAGCTGCCCAGCTCACCTGTGTCCAAGGTGCCCAGGGGCAGGGGCAGGGGTGTGGCTGCGGTGCCTTGTTTTGAAATAAAGTAGCCAGCTGCTTCACCTGCTTCCCTCCTTTCCACCTTCGCTGCTCCTTGTCCTGTTTGTCTTGCCAGTGATACTTTGACCGAGGCAGAGACAAGCTACTCATTCTCATTCTCTCTCCCTCTCTCTCTGTTTTTCTCTCTCTCTGAACTTTTCCTTTTAGACAGTTTTAGATATACAGAATTATTTCCAAGATATTACAGAGAATTCCCATAATACCCCATACCCAGTTTCCTCTATTATTACCACCTTAATGTTAGTATGGTAGCTTTGTCACACTAAAAGAACCAGTATTGACATATTATTATTAACTGAACTCCATACTTTACTTAGATTTATTCAGTTTTCCCCTGATGTCTTTTCTCTGTTCCAGGATCCCAAATTACATTTAGTCGTGTCTCTAGGCTGCTATTGGCTGTGGCCATGTCTCAGACTTTCCTTGTGTTTTATGACCTTGGCAGCTTTGAGGAGTATGGCTCAGGCATGTGGTAGGGTGCCCCTCAAATGGAATTTGTCTGATGTTTTTTCATAAGTATGTGTTTTGGGAAGAAGACCACAGAGGTAAGGTGCTGTCCTCATCACATCATGTCAAAGGTTGATCTTAACCTTAGTCACCTGGCTGAGGTAGCGTTTGTCAGGTTCTTCCACTGTAAAGTTACTCTTTTTCCTTCTGCCTTTCCGTACTGTCCTCTTTGAAAGGAAGTCACTGTGCAGCCCACATTTAAGGCATGAGAAGTTATTTTCCACCTCTTTAAGAGCAGAATATACACATAGGTTTTATCTGAATTCTTCTGCATGGGAGGTTGGTCTGTTCACCCTCATTTGTTATTCAATCATTTATTTATATCAGTGTGGACTCATGGGTATTTGTTTTATGCTTTGGATTATAATCCAGTAGTACCTTATTTTGTTGCCAAGCAACTCTTGGTCATTGTAGTTTCTCTGTACTACCTTTCAGACCAGAGTTGGACAAGGAGCATGGTTGGGGTGTAAAAGATCTAATTATACTAAGTTGGCAACCTTGTTTTCCTTTTCTGGAATGAAAGGAAGAGAGGAAGATTCTCCTAACTCATGGATGAAGGGGGTGTGGGTTAAAGGCCCTAGTTTGACCACCAGCCTCTCCTGCCTCTTCCTGTCTTCACAGCACTGACTTGGCACCCTCCCATGGGCTTGGTACCTAAACCACCCCATGTCTCTGGCCTGCAGTGCCTTCTCCTGCTCAACACCCTTGAGCCCTGCTCTCTAATGCTCACAGTCCTAACCAATATCCTGGTTTCTTGTGGTGTGCTTCATCGCCCCACAGGTTCTGAGCTCCAAGAAGGCAGCCTGGGCATCCACTTGCCTGGCACTGCTCCTGCCAGTAGATCTGGGATCCCTGTGGGCTCATGTGTGAGTTGAAGTAAGCTAACACTAAGGACAGTTTTTCTGCCCTCAGGAAGTTAAGGCTAAGGACAAAAGACAGAACACATGGTCTCTCTGGGGACTGAGCTGTAGTCAGAGCACCTTTAGGCCTCTGTGTGACAGGGCTACAGAGAGGCTGGGCCCACAGGCCATGACTATTGTGTGCCTCAGGAGGGAGGGGACGCCTACCTCATCTTGGGTCCTCTTGACCTTACCCGGCCTTGCCAGCTCCCAACCCTGGGAACCCAGCTGTGGGTGCTCAGCCAGGCCGTTGGCGGGGCAATTAAAACACGGAATAGGTTCCAAGAGGGTTAATCACAGCTGCATTTATAGAGGCGCCTTTCTCTGAGGATCTGCAAGCCCTCGTAATGCATGATCTCATTCCACCTCTGGGATCCCCACCCTGGAATACCACCAAGAAGCTGGGGCCAGAGTGGGTGAACAGCAGGGTATGGGCTGTGCAGCAAACAACCTAGGCTGCTGCCACCCACTTGGGCAAGCGAATGAGTGCTGTGGCAGAGAACAGGAGCCCTCAGTCAATGCACATAGGAGGCCAGCCTGCTGCACCAAGTGCTCCCAAACACCAAGTCAAGACCTACCGTGTGCCAGGCCTTGCTGGGACCAGAAATCCAACTGAACATATTCACAGCCTCCTCTGGAGCCCACATCCAGCATGGCAGACTGTTGTCTACAGTACACTGGGATCAGTGCCTTACGAAGTGTGTGGATTGGGAGTGGCTGGAACTGGAGGAGTTGGGCACCTGGGGCTGCTGCAGGGATGTTCCCAGAGCAGGTGACCTTTGAGGTGGACTTTAAGGAATGAGTCAGAAGGGAATGGCAGGGAAGGGAGAGGAGCCACAATGAGAATGCTATGTGATATGAGGCCAAACCAAGGAATCAAGACTTAGTTGGAGAGGGCAGGTGTCAGAGTCAGCAGAAGTTCTCAAGATAGGAATTAACTTTTAGTTAGGTCATTCCATTTGGGCAGTGGAGCAGAGGTTGTGGCCAGAGGAAGGGACACCAGATAGGAAGTTGGGCTGGTCCAGGTTAAAGTCATTGGGATGGTAATTGCAAATGTGAGAATGAGAGCTGGAACTTGTTTGTGTGAGGGGACCAGAGAGGAAGAAGTCGGAGATAACAGAGCAGGGGTTGCTGCTGAGCCAAGGAAGGGAAGAAGCACAGGGGCAGAGGAGCCAGGAGGAGCCCACAGTGCTGAGGGAGACAGACCAGTGTCTGCAGCCAAGGTAGGATGGGGCTGGGCCAACCCTGAGGGGCCAAGAGGCTCACCCACCTGCACACCAAGCTCTCGGTTTAGGAGAGCTTCTGAGGCAGGGGCTGGCATCCCTCCTGCCTACCCTTCCCTGGCTTGTCAACCATACCAGCTAGTTCTATTTCACGGCCTCATTCCTCCCCCTAGAGGCTCCTGGAAGCACAGCGGCTTTCTCCAAAGAGTGAAGGAGTTTGTGGCTTAAAGGTCTCTTTGGTTGGGAGTCCCTAGAGTTGCAAGGTCAAGCCCTTGGCCCTCAGGCAGGCATGTGAGCCTTTTTAGGATCTGGGGTAGGAGGGGAGGAGGAAGAGGAAAACAAGGCTCACTGAAGGCAATTTCTAGAGACTACGTGTCCTACGTGGAGGCTGAGGAGAGGCTCTTACAACTGTCTTCATCCTCATGTGGCCACAATAGCTAGAGTCAAAGTGTGTCATCTGTGGAGTCAAGCCGTTTGGGGGTCCTAGTCCTAGCTCCACCCCTCACAAGCTCTGACTTTGAGTAGTTTCAATGAAGGACACAGCAAATTCCCTGAGTCGGGGAGGAAGCTCAAGCCCTACACACAGAGAGAAGTGTTCTTTGCTGAGCTCAAGAAAGAATTCAAAAGCCCACCAAAGTTAGAGTCAAAAGGAAAGTTTATTAGAGAAGAGACAAAGCAGATGAGAAAACAAAACAAAACAAAAGCCCCAAGTCTCAGGGAATCCAGTTTATACATCATTCTTAGTTTCTGTGAATTATAGTTTAAAGACTTTGTTTACCTTTTTTTTTTTTTTTTTGATACGGGCATACAATGAGAAAGGATAGGTATATGTAGCAAGAAAAGGTAAGAATACATAAGGTGAAAGGTCTGTTGGCAATCCGCAGCCTTTGTTCCATAGGGAATGAACAATTTGATTTTGTGTAGGGTGCAACTTAAAGATTCTTTTTCTGTTTTCCCATCAGAGTGTGCAGAAATGGTTTTTTAGCAATCCCAGCAGAAATCTTCCTTTGTTCTGCAGGTTTCCTGTGGTCTGGCTGTAGGGCTGATCAGCATATTGCAGTCTCTGGATATAGCTTGATTTAGCATTTAGTTCTCTTGCCTCTTACCTACATTAGTTTTACCTTGTTAAGCCTTAAATTCGTCTTCGGTAAACAGACATAAGACCATCCATCTTAGAGGTGTTCAAGTGTGATAATAAGCCTGATCATATAATTCATTCTCAAAACCAAGTTTACTGTTTACCTGGGTGAGCCGGGAAATATGGTCACTAAGAAAAGATGGATCTAAAAGTGATTTAAATATTGTAAAGCCCTGAGCACACATGTGCAAAGCTATTGTCAGAAGAGCTCTTTCTCCTACCAGCCCTTATGTCCGGGGCTGTGGTCTGCCCTCCAGCCAACATCAGAGAGGCCGGGGGGACTCTGGCTCTTCCTCCCTGTCCTGTCCATCTCTCTGACTAACTGCTTCCCTCACCTCGGACCTTGCCAACCCACAGTGCTCACTCCAGAGAAGTGCGAGGAGGTAGACCCTGAGGTGCAGGGGGTAGCCTCGTCTGCAGGCCGGCTGCGCAAGTGGAAGGTATCAGCAGGGGCAAGGGCTGACCCTAGCTCTGGGCTGGGGCTTGGCCTGATACCTTGTCAGCACCAGGACACCAGGACCAGGACTCTGACCAGACCATGTTTACCAGAACAGCAAAGGGCCTATTTATAGCCTCAGCTGCTCATCTCTCTAGGTCATGGGTGAGGGGGCAGGGTGGCTCCTCAGAGCAAGGGTAGTAGTCAGACTGAGGGGACTTGGCTGTGCCCAGCTACCACTGACCAGACCCCTGAGCCCCTCCGCATGGCAGAGGAGACCTTTCCCTTCACCTCCTCCAAGCTCCGCTCTCTCCGCCTGCAGCAGGAGTGGCTGGAGTGGGAAGACCGGCGCCGGGCAGCAGCCCTGCAAGGCCGGAACCGAAGGTGCCCCCCAAGTTCCCGGGCCCGGCTCACCAGGCCACGCCACTCCTGCCGAGACCCAGCGGTCCACAACCTGCAACAGGTCCAAGCCCTGTTCCAAGATGAAGACACCGCCAACATGATTGTGGAGACTGTGAGCAACCAGCTGGCTTGGTCAGCTGAACAGGGTAGGGAGCACCAGACCGGGGCAGAAGAGGAGGAAGAGGGAAGAGGTGGGGGGTGGGGGGTGGGGAGAAGGGGAGAGCCTCAGCCCTATCCCCTCCCTCCAGACTGCAGACTAGACCATCCCTTCCCACTGCTCCCTCCTAAACAGAGATGAGGCATAGTTAGTGGTTTGTATGCCTTACCAGAATTAAAGTTATATTAACATATAAATTACATAGGAGCACAGTTATATTCTAAGCAATTTTTTCTTTGACTAGACATCCACACATACGAATATTTTTTTGTCTACAGAATGAAATCATAATCTATGTGCTATTTTATAACCTGATTTTTCATGTAACATCTTTCTATGTCAATAATCATATAAAGTTGACACAATATTTGAAATAGATGTATAAATTCTACTGTATGGGCATGCCGTGATTTATAGAACTAGTCCCCAGATAGATTGGATAAATTGGGTTCCTTTTTAAAAAATTATTTTATATAGATATATGATGAACATCTTTGTGTACTTGCCAACCAATTTCCTTAAAATCTATTCTGACAGGAGAGTTTATCCCTGTAAACCAAATACCTCTTAAGATTGACAGGAGATTGCTTCCAACCCATGAATTTTAGGGTTCAAAATCCTTGGAGAGCTTGTTCTCACAGTTACCACAGGCTCCAGGTTCCTGCTTGGCTTCAAGTGTTAGAGATGTGACCCTACCCAGGGCATCCTGGTCTTGTCCAACAGCATGTCCATCATCCCTCAAATGGAACTTGTCCTTAATTTCAATCCTAATAATAAATATGCTCTACCCAAGATTTAGGAAACCTTAATGCAAACCTTAACGCAAATTATAATGCAAACAACTTGCAGTTGAATATTAGGCATCTATGCCCCTTAAACAAGTCTTTGGCCATTTCTATAACTCTATTCAACAACAGTCCCATGATCAACTCCTCTCCCTACTCTTCCTTTCCCTACTCCCAACTCTAATTCTCCATCTCCACATTTCCCCCCACTTCCACCCCCACCCTCCCCGCTCCAGAAGTGCCCTAGAACTTCAAACTCATGGCTCCTTCAGCTCTGGTTGTTGGCTACTTCCAAGCTCAGCTCCAGGACCTCCTGTGCATAACTTCCCCCATCCCTAGTGTCAGAGCCCCAAGGGAAGCAAAAGAGCCAAGGACTCCATCAGCAGCTCAAAGACCCAGATGTTTCCTTAACAGGATTCACCCTACTAGTTGCCCTTACGGCTTTTTTTCTATGACACACATACTATGTTTTTTACAGATTGACAAACTGTTCTAAAAGGCTGTTCCAATTTACACTCCAAATCAGGGTGAGTGAGCCCCTCTCCACAGGTACAGCCTGGCACAGCATTTGTGTTCAGCCAGGGGTGCTGAGGGAAGGCCAGTGTCAGCAGTTCACCTTAGCTTGCTCTGCCTGCCAGTCTCATATCCCACCCCCAACATTGCTCTCCTCAGGGTTCTGGGTGCTGACCCCAAAAACCAAGCAGACGGTGCCTCTTACCATCGCTGCAGCCCGAGGCTATACTGACTGTGCCCGCCACCTCATCCAGCAGGGAGCTGAGCTGGATGCTTGCATTGGAGGCCGGACAGCCTTGCACGAGGCCTGTGCCCAGGCCCAGTCCGACTGTGTGCGCCTCCTACTGACCTTCGGCGCCAAGGCCAATGTGTTGTCTGAGGAAGGCACAACCCCCTTGCACCTCTGCACAGCCCCTGAATCCTTGCAGTAGGTGCCCAGGAGCTGAAATGGTTTGGGGAGGGTGTGTGTGTGTGTGTGTGTGTGTGTGTGTGTGTGTGTGTGTGTGTCTCCAGCTCACGTGGCCAGGAGAAGGGGAGGAGCACCTCATACACTCATGTCCTCACAACAACCTGGAACACGGGTCTCATTCTACAGATGAGAAAATCGAGGCTCAGAAAGGTTTAGTGACTTGTCTAAGGTCACATCAACTAAGCCCAGGAGGCAGAAGTGCTGTTGCTTTTGGGGAAGACCCTGTTCCAACTGCAGTCCTTTATTCCCTGTGATTACTCTGTAGCCCAATACGTGGTCATCAGATTTCATTGGAGTTGATGGATCTGCTCCTGAGTTTCAGTGCTGCCATTCTGGCTTTTTAATTATCAAATACTGTTAGTTTAATTTTATCATTAATATGGTTCGTTGTAAGTCTTCTTTACCCTGTGGTGGTTAATAATGAATATTTGCCCCCACAGTGGTCTGGCCTATAATTTTTCCAGGAACTAGAAGACAAAAACATGTGCTTCCTAAAATCTGGTTTTTGTCGTTTGTTTGGTTTTCTTTTGAGGAAAGTGGAGTAAGTGGGTCCCCAAGTACCTTCCTTTGTTGGAGTAGATGTGGCTGGCCTGGGAGGGTGGTCTTCAAGTTTAGAAGCAGGAGGAAAATATTAGGACTTCCACTTCTTTTACTTTTTGACTCATACACTTTAATTTTCTGTGTTTCATAGTGTACACAGTAGTAGGTTTCTAATTTTTTTTGTATGCTATCGAAATGTTAGACCACTGACAAATGATTCAGAACCAGGCCTTGGGGGTCCAGTGGGATTGGGGAGTTGGGTTAGACTCTAAGAAGGACTGTCTGAGGCAGTGAGTACTAATTCTTGTGAAGCCACTAACCTGCCATGTGTCCTTGGCTATGCTGTGACCTTTCTGGTCTGAAGTTTTTCATCTGAAAACTAAAGATGCTCCTGGTGACTTTGATCGGCCTTCTAGCTTTGCTGTCTGTCATGGGGCTTCTGGGAGTCTGATGATGGACGCCAGGTTGGCATCCAGGTGCGGGAGGTGGGAAGAAGGGGTGTAGGGAATGAAAGCAGGCTGAAGGGTTCCCACGCCAGTCCTTGAACTCTCAAGATTTGCCTTGGCACTTTGCATCCTCTCCCCAGGAGTGCCAAGCTGCTGCTGGAGGCAGGAGCAATCGTGAACTTCGTTGCGCGGGACAGCGAGATGACTCCCCTGCATGTGGTGGCGGCAAGAGGCCTGGAGGAGCACATGGCTCTCTACCTGGAACACGGAGCCGATGTGAGCTTGCGCACTAGCCAGGGCGAAACGGCCCTGAATGCAGCGTGCGCAGAGGCCGAGGGTCCAGGCAGTGGCCGGCAGCACCAGGCCGCCGCGCGCCAGCTCCTGGAGGCTGGTGCTGATGCCCGGGCGGCCGGACGCAAGCACCACACACCGCTGCACAACGCCTGTGCCAATGGCTGTGGGGCCCTGGCCGAGCTGCTACTGCACCACGGGGCCTGTGTTAATGTTCCCAATGCAGCGGGCCACACACCCATGGACTGCGCACTACAGGCTGTCCAGGACGACCCCAACTGCAAGCCAGAGGTCCTCTTCGCGGCACTGCTGGACTATGGGGCTCAGCCTGTGCATCCTGAGGTGCGTAGGGAAGGCCTGTGAAATGAGGCTCCATTTAGGTGGGGGAAGCTTGCGGATGGAATTGCTACACCATGGGGTAAGAGTGGGGACCAAGAGACCAAGAACCCACACTCTGTGGCCAGAGGTCTATCCTCATCTTGGGAAGGACCAGTGAGGACCGTGGTCCCAAGGAAATTGACTGGGGCCAGGAGGTTGTGGAGTACTCTTGAAGGTGGGGTAAACCGAGGCAGGGAAAAGGATGAGGAGAGCCAAAGACCTTAGCCTCCCAAATTTGGGTGAGTAGGGCTTTGGCTTAGGCTGGACTTGAGTCTGCTCCTGGTTGGGAGAGGCATGGTGCCCCTGAGACTCTCTTTTGATTCCTAGATGCTGAAACACTGTGCCAACTTCCCTCGGGCCCTGGAAGTCCTGCTTAATGCCTACCCTTGTGTCCCATCCTGTGATACCTGGGTGGAGGCGGTACTCCCAGAACTGTGGCAGGTATGTCTACTCCAGAGTGGTAGGTAGAAAGGAAGGTTGGGTCCTAGGCCTATCCCTCCAGGGTGGGCTTCCTGGAGGGAGGAGCAGGAGGGCCCCCGGGATGACGAAGGACAGGCAGAGTGAAATCCCTGGGCTCTAGGGTCCCACATCCCTTAGCAGCTCAAAATAACCTCTAATTCTGCATACCTCTCCAGCCTCTTTCTCACCTGCATCAACACATTTATCAGGCATGTCTGACTCAGTGGGCACTGTGCCAGCATCTTTGGAGTGGGGGTGAGTGCAGACATGGCTGAGACCAGGATCTGCATTGTGGTTCCAGCTCCCATGACCCCTGCAGGGCCTCTCTAGCTCTGAATCTGAGCCCTTCAGGATGTGCCAAATTTTGCATGGTGCAAAATCCTAGGGCCCTATCACTAGGTGGCCTCCGGTTGGAAGGGCAGAGTCAACAGAGTATTGGGCCATCTGACCCTGTTCCATTCCTGGCCTAGGAGCATGAAGCCTTCTACAGCTCTGCCCTGGGCATGGTGAACCAGCCAAGGCAGCTACAGCACCTGGCCCGGCTGGCCGTGCGTGCTCAATTGGGAAGCCATTGCCGACAGGCCACTGCCCGCCTTCCACTGCCCCCACTCCTTAGGGACTACCTGCTGCTGCGCGTGGAGGGGCGCATCCAGTGAGCACCGTGCCAGGCTGCTCTCATAGCTTGTCCTGCTTTCTCCATCTGTTGTCCCCCCAACCCTAGAAGACCAGTTCCTGACCCTATGTCCACACTCTGCATACCGTCCTCAGCCTGCCCATACCTCCACTGGCTTCTTGAGCCAACTGCTCACCTCCAACCTGACCTGTGCTTCAGCTCCTCTCTCCAGTGGGAAGGCCTGCAGACTCAGCCTTCACCTACCTCTTCTCCTTTGCCTAAGTGGATGGTGGCCCCTCCATCTCCCTGGGCCCAAGCCAGGAGGTGATGATCCTTGTTGCTCCCCATCTTCTGCCACCAGTGTACCTGTTCAGCCTCCTAAAGAGTGACAGACTCTGCCTCTAGCTGCACTGCCTCTGCCCAACTTGTCATTGTCATTCGAAGGGAGGACCTCATGGACTGGTCTTAAAACCCATGCTCCCCTTTGCTCCCAGGTGTTTGCATGTGCTGTTCTCCCTCCTTGGCATATCCTTTTTTTTTTTTTTTTTTTTTTTTGCCCTGGTTGAAGCTGATTTGATCCCCAAGAAAGCTCAATAGCACTATTTGACCAAGCTAGCAGGTAGCCTTTTTCATATCATACTTATTTAAGAGCCTGTGTCTGCTTCAGCTAGGCTGAGACTAGGACTATATTTATTTCTTGAACAGGCATTTCAGTAAATGGTTGTTGAGAGAGGAATAAATGAATGATGCCTGGGACCCATTTATGGTTGTGTCCCACCCCCTAACCTCCTCAGTGATGCATGGTGTCTTAAACAGTGGTTACTACACTTGTGATCTCTGAGGGCCTGTGACAAGAAGACTAGCTACCAGCTATCCCCTCTCTCTCTCTCTCTCTCTCTCTCTCTCTTCCTCCTCTGGTCCCAGAGTCAAATGTACTACCATTTATCTTTAAGAGGAAGCTTTCAAGCCAAGCCAGTTATTATGAATACAAATAAATGACTTGTGCACAGAACCAATGTGTAGATGTTGTTAGGTTGAAATGTGGCTGAGATACCTATCATTCCATGTTTCTTTTTCCCCCTTTGTCCTCCCCTGTGGTTCCCAAGTTTTCTGTACTGAGCAACTATGACTCTTAGGATAGAAAAAAGGGCATAAGAATAACACAAGCCCCCTCACAGCCCCTGAGCCTGTAGTACCCACCACTGAGGAGGAGCTCCCAACAGCCTGCACTCCTGTCCTTTCACTGAGGGATCCTGGGATCTCCACCCCCAGTACCATCTGGAGTCTTGCAGCTGAGATGAGTCAGGAGTCCTGGGGTTGGCCTCCTGTAGCTGTCGCCCAGCCTCCCCTCCTCTGTGGGGAGTTGTATTTGCGGAGATGCCCTTGGACCAACACAAAGACAGGCTTTTACTTTGTTATGCGGAGCAGCAACCTCTCCTTTCTGGGCTTTTTCACTTTAATTTCACAGAACCAAAGGCCTGAGAGAAGAGAGGGAAATCCTCTCTAGTCCTGTGCCCAAGCTGGGAGCCTTGTTCTCAGGGGAGGATGCTGAGCTGTCCACCCCATCACAGCAGGCTGACCCCACCTAGCTCAGCTTTTTCTGTTATATTTACAACTATGACAAGATACCTGTATAAAGAAAATGAAAGATACATGTGATTATGTATATTATTTTGGGGTAGGAGATTTTCCAGGGTAAAAGCATAAAAGGAAAGATTAATAGATCTGGATACAGAAAAAGTCTAAATTTGATTTTATTGGAAAATGTAGCTGAAGCTAAAAGGTTTTATTCCCTTGATGTGTGAGAGCAGGAACAACATCTGTTTTATCACCATTGTTGCATTGGTGCCTGTACAGTACCTAGAAGAGTGGACACTCAAATATCTGTCAAGTAAATGAATGATGATACTCAATGTCACCAACAATCAGAGAAATGCAAATTAAAACAGCAATATGATATTATTCTTCCACTAGATTCGGGGAAATTTTAAAGACTGGTAATATGCAGGGCCTGTGAAGATATGGAGAAGTAAGTTCTCGCATATCCTATTGGTAGGAAAGAAAACTGCCACCTTGGTGGGCAATTCAACAGTACCCTTAAATATTGCTCCCCAGTTACACAAAAGGCTGGTGCACACAGGAATATTCATCCCAGCATTGTTTGCACCAACTCAGCAAGTGGGTGGTGGTAAACAAATCCATGCTATGAAATACAATTCAGCCCTTACAAAGGCAGTACCAGCAGCAGGAAAGAACTGGAGAGAGATTCCAAATGAACAGCATATGTAATGCCTTGGAAAGATTTTCAAGACTGTTTTTAAAGAGAAAAAACAGGTTGGAATACAATATGTACAACAAACAAAACCAAACTCCATCATTGTAGATGAACAGAAAAAGACAAGGAAGGCAGATATCCAAGGATTCCCTTCTGGTGAGGGGAGAGGGACTGTGCTAGTGGGACTTTCTGGTCTGTATTTAAATTTTTTACAGAGGGGTACTCGTGGATTCTTGTAAATTAAAAAATAATAATAATAAGGAAAGAAAAGGCAAAAGGCCCAAACAGTTAATTTACAAAGTGGTTGATGAAATAATGAAAAACATTCAAACTCACTTGAAATCCAGATATCTTTTGCCTGTCGGTTCAGCAATCATGAAACGAATAACATCTAGTGATTAGGGAAGGAGCACATTTTTTGTGTGTGTCTTTTTAAATTTTTTTATTTGATCAATTTGATATGTTACAATTTGTATATTTAAGATGTACATTGTGTTACTTTGATACATTTATATATTATGATTGTCATTGAAGCAATATTTATCACATTACATCATTATAGTATAGTATTATAGACTATACTCCTTATACTGTGCATTAGAGATGACTTATTTACTATAAGTTACAAGTTTGTACTCTTAAACACCATCAAATTTATCCCCCCAAGCATTTTTTGTTTTTTCATAAAACAAATTTACTATAAACATATTTGGTTAAGGTAGTAACATCCTAGGATTTACAGATACATTCACCATTATATAGCCATCTTAATTGCATATAAAGGTATAGGAATACCTAAGTTCAGTAGTTTAAGAAAAATAAACATCTCATGAACTACATCATGAAAAATATCCAATGGAGTTCAGATCTATTAAAATACTCTGTTAATCTCTAATTATTATTATATTTAAAAGAAACCAGCTTTGTGCAGTGATATAGTCCCAACTGCAGAATTCTTTCTTTCCTTGCTTTTCTTCTCGAGAAAAAACCCAATCTCAAAAACCCAACCCTGAAAGTCCCTCTTTCAAAACACCCTTAACTGCATCTTGTCCTTTGCTGTACACACTCATAAAACGCATCCCTTGTCAGACTCAACCTCCATTTTTTCCAACCCTTCATCCCAGCTGCTGAGCATTCCAAGTCTATCTCATCCCTAGCCAATCCTTCCTACTTCCTTTCCATTCATCTACCACACTACCATGGCTATCTTAGACTTTGCTTCCAGCTACCAGATAGAGAACCCATTCAAATTTCCCATCTCTTCCCTCCAGCTTCTCCAAATCCATCTATCATTCCTTTAATAAATGTTTATCAAGTGTCAAGTAAGTACCTGATACGTGCAGGCACTGGGATAAATTTTGCAGATATTGGAATAATAAAAGAAAAAAAAAAGTTCCTGCCTTCAATAAATTTAGTGAGACAGAAAAATGAAAAATGAAATTGTAGTGTGATAAACATTATGGCAGAAATGAGTCCATGCAGTTTGGGGAACAGAGTGTATGTACCTAACATAAATGGATTGATCTGATAGCTACCTGAGACAGCCAATTTCTCACCTCTTCCCCAGAGCAAGCCAGGCACTGACTCAGCCCTCCATGGCTACAGAGGGCACTGCTCAGTCAATTATTCCCCTTTTAGATTACTTTTATCATCATTTCTCCCCTTCTCCTCTGCTCTTTCCTCTGGCTTATAAACATCTTTATGATTCTCACATCTCGTAAAACCTCGCCCATCTATTTATTCCCTGTTTCTCTCTAGCCTCTACCATGTTTTTGTGGGAAGAGAACACTAGTGGGTGCTACTCACACTGCTGGTAGGAATGGAAACAGGTACAGCCCTCTAGAGGACAATGTGGCACCATGTATCAAAAACCTTAAAAATGTGAACACCCTTTGACCTAGCAATTCCAGTTTCAGGAATTTATCCTCAGGGGAAAAAATCATGGATGTGTACACAACTCTGTCATTGAAGACACACAAAGATGTTTATCAAAACATTGTTTAAAAACAAAGTACTGAAAATGTAAATGTCCATTTAAATGAGATGATTAGTTTTAAAAAAGTATGGTGCAACAGGGAAGGTAATACTGTTAAGCAGATATTTAAAACTATGCCATAAAAATATTCAATGACATGGAGAAAGCTTCAAGGTATATAGTTAAGTGAGAAAAGTAGAGGACAAAATATTGACAATAAGATCATATAAATATTAGTACAGTACCTGACACATAATAAACTCTCAAAAGCATTAACAGCAGTTCAACTCATTGGTTTATCCATTCCCTTAAATATTTGAGAGCCCTTGAAACTGCTATTCTGTTTGGAGCTTTGCTTGGTAAATCTCTACTCATTCTTCAAAATTCTGTTTAATTGTACTATAATGTTCTGCCCCTTCCTGTGTTCTTCAAAATAAAGACGCTAAGCTCTAAACCCAAAAGTTACATGTATGCAGCAATTAAAAGACTACCTTTCATCTCACAAACATATTGTTGATCAAAGGATGCCAGACAAAAGAATTGAAAGCAGGGAGTCAAACAGATACTTGTATATCAGTGTTCATAGCAATATTATCCACATTAGCCCAAAGGTGGAAACGACACAAATACCTATGAATAGATGAATGGATAGAGAAAATGTGGAATATTATTTTCTCTAATATTCCACAATGGAATATTATTCAGCCTTAAAAAAGAATAAAATTTTGGTATGGTCTACAACATGAATGACCTTTGAAAACATGCTAAGTGAAATAAGCCAGACACAAAAAGATAGTGTATAATTCCACTTATGTGAGATACCTGGAATAGGCAAATTCATAGAGACAGAAAGTACAATAGAAGAAGGAAGGTGAATGGCACAGGAAATGGATGGTGGCAATGGTGTACAAAACTGTGAATGTACTTAATGCCACTGAATTAGCCACTTAAAATGGTTAAAATGATAAATTTTATGTATATTTTACAAGAAAAAGACTTTAAAAAAAGAGTCAGATACCAAAGAGTACATACTATTTGTTACCATTTATACAAAGTACAAAAACAGAGAAAACTAATCTATAGTGACAGAAGTCAGAATAGTAACTACTCTTTCTAAGTTAGTGGAAGAGGACAAGAAGGGGAGTTATGGGTCATTTTATATATCTCGATCCACGTGCAGATTCCATGAGTGTGTTCTGGAAACCACTGAGTGTGTTTTGAAAACCACTGAGCTCTTCGCTTATGAGTTTGCCCCTGTCTGCATCATTAATACTTCAATCAATAGTTCACCAGAAAACAAAAACCCTAGCATATCTTTAGAAAGAAATTTAATTGCAAAAATCTGGACAAGTTCTTGGCAGCTGAATCTTTTTTTTTCTGTCTTTTTTGGGGATCCTGCTTTTCTTGTGCTCTGAACTTGAGCTGAGTCTGTGTCTTCTTTGACTGCTTTTTCGCTTAATTTACCAAGGTCCCACACTAACCGGGGCCGCATTCTCAGAGGACAGTGGCTAACTTGTCTCCTATTTGTTTCCTGGCTAACTCTGAGGTGAATTCTTGGAGGTCATAGAGACGAGTCCTTACTAATCCCGCTAACCAGAGCAATAACAAATCCATCAGCTCGGTTGGCTGGGAGAAAGGCAGGAAGAAAAATGCTGGAAAGAGAGAAGCGCCACTTGGGTTCTGCCCAGCGGTGCCAGCCCGCTCAGTCCTCCAGACGCAAAACCACGCCCCCTTTCAAGCACCCCCCTCCTGGCCCCGCCCCCCAACTCACGTATCCTCAGGGCCCGCCTACTAGGCGTGGCCCTGCCCCGGGAAGGCCACGATCCCGCCAACAATGACTCCACCTCTCCTTCCGCTGAGAAACCTGTCCCATTTATTTAAAGAATACGTTTACGTCAGCCCGCCTTACGTATCTTTTGCGTCATCAGTGCCAGGCGCAGGGGCGGGACTTCCTATCTCTGATTCTAACAGCTTCCGGGAGAAGCCGGAAGAGACTGGACCCTGGACAGAATCGGGGGTAGCCAGCCCCTCCCCCAGCCCCTACGGAAAGGTGAGTCTATGGGCCGGCCTGACGAAGTCAAAACACTTAGTCTGGCCGTTTCAGGTGAGGACCTCCTTCCCTACCCAGGCATAGTATCAGTCCAATCCCCCCTTGATTTCCCATGACTCCCCGCGTACTCAAGCCCCGCCCCCAGCCCCCCGACCCCGCCCCGAAGTTTGAGGGGTGTGGATGGTTTGTGACCCCCTAATTCGACTCTAACCCTCATGGGCTGGGAGAACTAGGCTTGGGCACCGCGGCCGGGGCCAGGCAGCCTTTCGGCTCAGGTGGGCCCACGGACCCCTCTCCAGCGCCGCGGAAATAGGACCGCCCAAACGGGGAGCCTTCGCCTTAGAAAAGACAGGGTCGGGAACGCTCCCTCTCCGCGCGGTTAGGGTTCCTCACAGGCTGAAGAGAGAGTGAAGGCCTCTGAAGCAGACCTGGGGTCCTGCCCTGCCCTGCCCCTGCCCACTAAAGTTCCCCGTGTCCGTGCCTGACGTTTTCGCCTGTCAGTTTCCTTTACTGTAAATCGGGGTTAATGACATTAACCTTACCATCAGGGGTTAGTTGTGGGAGTGATAAATAATTGCTACCATTTATTTATTGAACAATTGCAATGTGTCAGGCCCTCTGCTAAGTATTTTGCTTCGATGATTTCCCGTCATCTTCAAAACAACCTTATGAGGTAGGTACTATTTTTAACCCCATTTTACTGATGAAAAAGCTTAGTCCCTGAGAAGTATCTGAGGTTACAGAGCTAGTAAGGAGCAAGACCGGGATTATAAATTAGTTTTTTTTTTTCTTTCTCTTTATTTCTGACTGCAGGGCCCATGTACTAAATAAGGATGTGGAAACTAGTCAGATGTTGATATGTTCCACAGGTATTCTTTGAGTAACTGCTATGGCATTATGCTGGATACCATGGTACATAGAGAAATACATGTGATCCTTGTCTTCCATGAGTCTTGTAGAGGGACGGACAGGTAGATAAGTATAATGAAGTTTTATAGGTGTTGTGAGAATAGTTTGGTAATGATAATCATAAGACTGGATTTGCCCAGGGACAGCTGTGAAAGCGGATTCTCCAAAGGAAAGAGTAGGTACTCCAAGGAGCAAACTGAGATCCTTCCTGCCTTTCTAAGAAACTGCCAAGGGACAAGCTACACAGTACAAAAAGATTGAGAGATGGATTGTGAGACCTATTTTGCAATTTTCCAAATCCGTTCCACCTGGGTCGTGGTTTTGCAGTAGTGAGCCTATGATGACCCAGGAGGGTGGTTTTCTGGTGTCTGTCCTACTTTGATCCCCAGTGCTTGCCAGAAGAGTTTCAGAGGAGGCAGATAAAATATCTGTTGTATGGTGGCTGCTAATGACCCTTACAGGACTTTTGGGGTTTTCTGACTCTTTTGTCCCTTTGGGAAGGTCTGACTCTGCTTTTGTTGGTAAATTAATTTTCTTTGGCTCTTGACATCTGGACCTACATATGTGACCATAAATGAGATAGGGTTCAAACGAGACAATCTGGTAAGACTGACTGTACTGTGCCTCCAAAAGTCCCCAAAATAAAATATTCCAGTCATTTTTGTCTCTCTAAGGCCACCTAGGAGGCTCTTCTAAGGGGCATAGTTGCTTGACCAAGTGATAAAAATCCTGGAGAAACTCAAGGCTCAAAAAAGCAAATGTTTTTCCCTGTCTACCAAAAAAACAACAAACAGTTGCAACAGCAACAAAGCTGTAAGGTTTTCCTGATGATCCATGCTCCCTGGGGGGTTGGAATGTGAGAGTAGAAGGGTGTGGAACCTGAAAGCTTGAGTTTGGGGGTCCAGAGTTAGGAAGGTTTGTTCCCCCTTATACAGGACAGTAAACTCCCCTTTCTTTTGATGCTGGGTCAGTTAGAACCTAAACAAACTAGAAACCTGGTTGCAATCCCATAGGCCATAGGCCCTGCTGATACTGTCCCCCTTTGTTCCTGCAGTGTGGACCCAGTCAGCAGCCAGGCCATGGAACTCTCTGATGTCACCCTCATTGAGGGTGTGGGTAATGAGGTGACTGTGGTGGCAGGTGTGGTGGTGCTGATTCTAGCCTTGGTCTTAGCTTGGCTCTCTACCTACGTAGCAGACAGCGGTAGCAACCAGCTCCTGGGCACTATTGTGTCAGCTGGCGACACATCCGTTCTTCACCTGGGGCACGTGGACCATCTGGTGGCAGGCCAAGGCACCCCAGAGCCAACTGAACTCCCTCATCCATCAGAGGGTAATGATGAGAAGGCTGAAGAGGCTGGTGAAGGTGGGGGAGACTCCACAGGGGAGCCTGGAGCTGGGAGTGGTATTGAACCCAGCCTTGAGCATCTGCTTGACATCCAAGGCCTGCCCAAAAGACAAGCAGGCCCAGAGAGCAGCAGTCCAGAAGACCCTCTGAGATCTGAGGATAGCACCTGCCTGCCTCCCAGCCCTGGCCTCATCAATGTGCGGCTCAAATTCCTCAATGACACTGAGGAGCTGGCTGTGGCCAGGCCAGAAGATACTGTGGGTGCCCTGAAGAGGTGAGTAAGCTGGAAAAGTGGGAGGCTGTTTTGCCTTTGGTTGCCTCGGAGGAGGCTAGTATAGACATGGAAGCAGCAGGGAAGTTTCACGTCCAGCCCCTATTAGGGATGGGTGGAGTATTTCCTTGAAACCCACTTTTCAGTTTCCCCCTATTGCCCTGCTTTGTTGATCCAGGCCTGTTTGTCTTCCCATTCCTCATTCTCTGTCTCTCATATCTCTTTCATCCTTGCAGTAAATACTTCCCTGGACAAGAGAGCCAGATGAAACTGATCTACCAGGGCCGCCTGCTGCAGGACCCAGCCCGCACACTGCGTTCCCTGAACATTACCAACAACTGTGTGATTCACTGCCACCACTCACCCCCAGGGTCAGCTGTTCCGGGCCCCTCAGCCTCCCTGGCCTCCACCTCAGCCACTGAGCCCCCCAGCCTTGGTGTCAGTGTGGGCAGCCTCATGGTGCCTGTGTTTGTGGTGCTCTTGGGTGTGGTCTGGTACTTCCGTATCAATTACCGCCAGTTCTTCACAGCACCTGCCACTGTCTCCCTGGTGGGGGTCACTGTCTTCTTCAGCTTCCTAGTATTTGGGATGTATGGACGATAAGGACATAGGGAGAAAATGAAAGGCGTGGTCTTCCTCCTTTATTGCCTCCCCACTTTCCTGGCCAGAGCTGGGCCCAAGGGCCTGGGAGGGAGGGATGGAAAGGATGTGGTGGGTCCTCTTCCGTAGGACACAGAAGGCAGGTATGGGGCCTCCCCTTCATGTCCCTGAGGGTAAAGACATCCCCTTTGTGCAAGCACAACTCAGGTAGAAACAAGGATGTCATCTTCCTTCACTTTGAGGGTCCTGAAGTTCAGAACCAAGCTGGTGGCCCAGCTCAGTGGGGAGTCTGGGCTCTGAAGAGTCCTTCCTAGCTATGACCCTTGCTCTTCCCATTGTCCTGCATGTCCACTCCTTAGCACCCAGGGCCGCCTGCCAGGGCAGCTCAGCATGGCCCCAGCATACTTCTGTAGGGAGCCTGGAGTATATTTTGATTCCTTAGTGGAATATCCATTTTTTGAGACTGGAGTCACACAGACAAGAATGAAGACCGTCAGCTTGCCCTGTAGGCACCTAGCCACCTCTCCCTTCTCTCTCCACCTCTATAGCAGGAATAGGGTGTTCATGGTGTTCTGGACAGTTTCCAGTGTTCTCCCTTTTTCAAAGCACTTTGCTTGTATTTTTTTTTTAAGTCCTTTATAGAACTCCGTTAGGAAGGGGTTTGGGGCACAGAGCCAAGCCCCCAGCATTGGGAGAGGCCAGGCCACAGCTGCTGCTACCCTAGGCCTAAGGCTGTAAGCAAGAGACAGCTCTGGCCCTCAGCCAGTGTCCTACCCTGCCGAGCTCCAAGGACGAGAGCTCTGGGTATGGAGTACTGGGCCCCAGGCCTTTGCCTCTGGGGTTGTTGGATGGAGGGTCAGTGTCTGTGACTGAATAAAGTTCCATTTTGTGGTCGTGGAGCCTCCTTCTGTGACATTAAGAGAATGGCTTTGCTCTGCCCCAGCAACATGGTAATGAGGGTGGGTAGGCCAGGCTACCAACGGGAGATGCAGTTTATTTACACCAGCAGCCATGGGGGCAGGGGAAATACACAGCGTTTACAAAGTTAGCTACCTGTACAAGATGGATTACATATGCAAAAATAAAAATCTCAAGACCACAGGACAGCGTGAGCCCCACCCCCCTCCCCCAATGACCCCAGCATGCGGTAATGCCAGGCAGGTGGCCCCTGGGCATGCGGGGGGGAGTGATGCATGGAAGGAAAAGCCACCGGCCATGGAAATTAGTACAGAACCCCCCCACACACACTCAGACACATGATAGGATACAGGGTGGACGACACCTAGCCAGGGTGGGAAGGATGGGAATTGAAACCCACACAGCCTGCTGTTAGAGGGAGGGGAAGGGGGAGCTCCTAGCCCGTTCGACTACATGGTAGGGGGCATAATCTCCCCAGAAGGAAAGGGGGTTTGCTCCCTCAGGGTCCCTGCTGGACCAAGCCCATCTCTTACCCAGCCTGGGCAGGGGGCTCTGCCCTGAGGGCGGGCCAAGGAACAATGGGGAAGTGGATGTGGACAAACCAGTTCCCAAACTACTTCCCACTTCTCCCTCCTCCAACCAGAAGGGGGAAAGGGAGAGGCCAGAGGGGAAAGGGTATATTAGGGCCTGAGCTGCAGCTGCCTCTCAAAAGGGAGAATGGCCCCTGGCCTTCCTCCCTTCACCTTCAGCCTACTCCCAAGACGTCATTTGGGAGCAGGCTGGAGGCTGGCTGAGATCCTCCTTTCCCTCTGGCTTTCCCTTAGAGGGAAAAGACCGTGGAGGGTCAAGAACAGAGGAGCCCAGGCCCCGGGTTTCATTCTAACTCCTGCCAAAATTTGGCTTTTTAAAAAATAATCACAATTCTTGGGTTAAAAACCAATCTGTAACCAGGCACCAGCCGCAAGAACCACCCCAGGGGGTGGTTGGGGTTCCAGACAGGGTACTTCGACCCCATCTCTGTTGTTCCCTTAACCCTCTAGGATCCCGAACCCAAATCAGTCCAACTAGACCTGGGTACTAGCTACCCAAATGTGGGATAAGTCCTCCTGGGAGGAGGGCAGGGGACACATCCAGCAAATGCCAGAGAACTTGGCTCAGGGTCAACTCCACCCCTGTGTCAGTCAGCTCTGCTCCCAGCCCAGACTGTAATTCTCCAGCTGGGCTCCTGGGAGTGATGGTGCCGGCATGGAGGTGGGACAATACATCTCTTCAGGATGTAGACCAGGCAGGTGGGCACACTGGCATGACAGTCCCACAGAGGGGCAATGCCTAGACATGACACCCCTTCCCCCTCCAATGACAACCCAGAGCACAGAAACTACCCTCTCTTCCCACCCTACTCCTAGCAAAGGGGGGGGGGGGGAGAGGTAAAAGATCAGGATTTTCCTCAGAGCCCCAAACCACAAGTACAGAATAAATAACTTAAAAGCGGCTAAGGAAGGGGAAACAGGGCAGGCTTCGGAGGCAGGAGCATCGAGAGAGGAACTGAAGCTGGTCAAGGTGAAAGGGGGGGTGGCAAGCAGCAGTTGGGAACTTGGGCTGCCCTGGAAGGGCAGCGGGGCAGGGTAGGCAGGAGAAACATGGGGCCACCCCAGGAGGGTGAGGCTGGGCCCCTTCCTGGGGCAGGGAATGAGGTAAGAAAACATTTCAAAGCAGCACCGTTCCCTCTCACCTTGGGGCCCCACTCCTCACCAGCCCTGGGTTATAGGGAGGAAAGGTAGAGGGGAGTCATTCTGATACACAGCTCCCTCTTCCTATCCTCCCCTTGCCCATTCCTTGAAGCTGTAGAGGCTGGAGGCCCTTTCCTGGCACCCAACAATAAAAGGACAGCTCCTGCTGCCGAGGAGGCCCATGGGGACTGAGGGGAAAGGGCTGCCCCTGTGAGGGGCAGGGAAGGCGGCGGCAGTTCTGGACGCCTACCTCAGCAGACAGCTCGACGTGCCTGCCTACCCCTGGGATCGGGGGCATCTGATAGGATTCTGCACACAGACAGGACAGGACACACCAGCCCTGCCCCTCAGCTCCAAGCACCGGACCCATTCACATTGCTGAGGGAAGCTGCGGGAGGCCCCCTCCAGGCTCAGCTTCCAACTCACAGCCTCCCGGGTAGCCACAATGCTCCTCGGCAGGGCTTAGTCCAGTTCCTGGGGTGGGGGGCAGGCAGTGCCCTGGCAGAGTGCCCAGGTCAGGCCCCTGGCCTAGCTGGACATCCAGTAACTCACAGAATAAATAGGAAAACCGCCTCCCCACCAAATTTATGTCCAAGGCATAATATGTCCAGGTCTGAGTCCTGCATGCGGAGGGGTCGTGCTCCATCGCAGAGGACCCTGACACCCCCCAGGGGTGCATAACTGGATCCTCTGCCTGCTTGGCCCACCAAGCTTCTCAAGCCCAGACCCCCAGCAGCCGTCCATTTGCCAGGCTATGCCACCTGGGTGGGGGTCGGGAGAGAGGGCTCTACTCAGCCAAAGGCTATCCCTTGCACCCAAGTCAGTTGATGTCATCGTAGATGCTGGGCGTCGGGGGTGCCGGTGGCTTTGGCTTCTTCTTCTTGTTAGAGCCCAGGCCGGAGGCAGTCCCTACCAGGCTCAGATGGGATTTCTTTTTCTTGGTTTTCCGTGACTCGGAGCTGTTGGTACCTGAAGAGAAAGAGGTACAGGAATGAGGGCACGGTAGTGGCTGGAGAACACAAGGTGCCCCACTCCTTTGCTTCAGGCCCAGCTGGATCACCTACCTAGACCCCATCCTTGATTCTCACTCGTCTTGGAGGAGCCTGAATCAGAGGGTGATAGATCAGACGAGCCGTCCCACTGAAGCCGGCTGATCAGGGCCTGGCTGTCAGTCATGTCAAAGCTGTCATTATCCAGGGAACTCTCGACCTCTGGAAGGACGCTGGAAGGAGGAGGGGCCACAGAAGGGCTTTAGGAATACCAATTAGCATCCTAACCTTCCACAACCCACTAACTTCCTTGGAGGATCACTTACGCTGAGGGTCCGAGGAAGTAAATCCGCACGGCTCGCCGCTGCTCATCCGTGTGCTGGGGGCAGCGCAGGGACCTGGTGGAGAGAGAATGATCAGACCCAGACCAGGCAGAAGTATGTGAGGAACTCAGGTGAAGCCCCTCCCCTCGGCAGAGGTCGGGGGTATGGACACCAACAGGGAAAGGATGAACGAAGAGCCCCCAGATTGCGGCCTAAAGCCTGACTGTTAGAGGAGATGGGGAGGGCGGGAGTCCCATTGCTCAAGTCCAGGGATACTCCGTACCCATACCCAGGGTGTGTGCACAGGAGGGCCCCCAGCTCCCTTTCTAGGTTCTGAGCTCACCTTGTGCACATCTTCTTGGTGTGTTCAGAAATCACCCCACATTGCTGGAAGAGGAATATAAGCTGAAAGGAGGGATGGAGGGCAACCTACTCTAGACACTAGATGTTTTCTTCTGTATAAATGCTAGATTGCGCAAGCAGAAATGGCCCCAAGGTGTCCAGAGCAGACGATCCCAGACCACCATTGACCAGGAAACCTAATTCCAGAGAGAGAACTATATGGCCCTGATTGCTATGTCACCAGCCTCTTCCAGGGCCTTGACCACTGCCTGTGGCTCCAGCCCACTCCCAAAGGTCTCCCGTTCCCTGGTCCCTCACCGTGGTGAGCAGGCTACGCAGCTCCTCCGGTCCCAGAGTCTCATAGCTGATCCCAGTTGAATTATTATACTGGGAGAGAACCAGAGGTACAGATTAGAGAAGAGGTAGCCAAAGGGAGGGTGGGCGGGGGTGGAGAACCAGTCTCTCATCCTTTTCTAAGTGAGTAGGCCTTAGGACTGCCCAGCAGTTTTCCAGTGATTCCTTCTATCTCATCTGCACATGGCTGAGGGGTTGCGACCCCCCCAAAAAACATAAATATGCAAGACCTAAATACCCTCTCTAGTGTTTCTGTCTGTCACCATTCTGACCCCACTTGTCTAAATCCCACCCAACCAATAAAGGGAAATGAGAGGGAACCTAAGAAGAGAACCCCTACTCACCTTAAAAGGATCCGAATTGCTAAGTTCCCCTGAAGAAGAAAAAAGAAGGGGAAGGGTGTTTGATGCAGAGGTACAGACAGAGAACCCTGAAAATAACCAGAGAGGAAGTGGGGGTGACAGAAGGATCACAGGCCCTCCCTCAACACCCCTGTCCCCCAAGCTCCCCAACCTCCACCCTCCAGCAACGAATCACAGAAGACATAGCTAGAATCACTCCCATTGTTCCAGTCCCACTTACCATTTTTGTGTTTTAAAGACTTGGATCTTCGAGGGGAATTGGGGTTCTGGAATGGGAGATACCATAGCTTTGGGGAAAGGGTAACGATAAGGGGGAGCCGAGAACCCAGGGAAGGAAAAAAGATTTGACAAAGAAACATCCTCAAATTCCTACTCTTTCTCCCCAGTAAGAGGCCTGTCTACCCATATTTCCCCTCCCCATCCCCCCAAGGCCTCTGCTGCCCTCCTGCCCACCACAGACACCCTCATCCCAGAACCCAGAGGCACCTGATGACCTCAGACTTGAGTCAAGACACCCGAGGACTCCCTGCCCAAAGGGGAAGGGTATCTGTCCTTTGCCCAAATTTCCCTCATGCTTGCCCCAGCTCTTACCTTGTCTGATTTTCTCTTCTTGGCTGTGTAGGACAAAAGGATAAAGGGCAGGGTCACTTTAAGTTCCCAATCTAAGGGCACCGAAAGAAAAGTACAAAGCTACACTCTTCCCCCTCATTCAAGATAACAACTTATCATTACATACCCAATTCCTGCTAGCCCATCTCACCCCAGTGCCCCCCAAATTTCTCTAGATCCCTGAACACCTTTCTTCTCTGAGCCATAGGACCAGTCGTTGTCATTGATGTCATCGTTATCCTCTTGGTCACTCTCAGACTTGTTCATACTGTTGCTATTGGCAATCCTGACAAGAGGAGGGGAAAAAAAGGGTCAAGTCTGCCACCTCTCTCTTGCCCCCAACTTCAGAGATATAATGAAGCATCTGGGGCCAAGCACAACCCACCCTCTGTACCCTACAAATGCCCCCAGGGAACTACACCATGGTACAAGCTGCAAAAGACAAACAGCTCTGGTTCTAGCAGGGGGAGAAGCCCTCACCGGCGGTTGGCGATTCGGCTGCTGTTCCGACCCATTCCCAGGCACTTCTCCAAATGGGGAGCAAAGCGGGAGGCAGCAATGCTGCGGCTGCAATTGGGGCAAACACACTCCTTGCTCTTCCACTGGTTGAAAACCTGTCCAAAGATGTCCAATCCTGGCTGGTCCACGATCTCTGGGGACAGGAGAGGCGTGGCGATCAGGGCAGGCGGGGGACACACCTCTTGTTCCCACCCATGGCCCCATGGCCTCTTCAAACCCCCTGCCTAAGCTCGCAGGAGCTCCAGGCTCTACATCTGCTGTGGTTTCCAGAGGAGGAACCTCCAGGCACTACCAGGGCAAGGCTAGACTGCTCTCCTTCAACCCTGAAGCTCACCAAAATCCTTCATGCTATCAGGGTCCGTGTCATCCAGGAAGAAGTAGCCACACTTGACAGCCCGGTGTACCTCAAAGCAGAATCCCAAACAAGAATCCTCGACCAGGTCCGCGTATATCTCCTGAGCGATGGCCTGGGCCCAGGGGAGAACATCCACGGTCACGAGAGTCACAGCCCCCTGGACTGAGAGCAACTCTCACCAATCAAATCTCCTGCCAATTCGCCCTGGCCAAAAATAATGCTTTCTTTGCCATTTTTCCCCATCTTGACTTTGCCTTCTTTCTTCTTCCGGATCCTTAGGCTTTTTCAGCTGGCTATTCCCTTTAAGGAACAAGGCTGACTACCCAAATTCCTCTTTGGTGTGGATGCCAGATATAGCGACGTAGAGACATCAAGAAAAAGAACTAGAGGCACACGTGGGGGAGCCCTCACCTCTAGTTTGCTGTTATCCAGGCCAGACAAAGACATTTCCTCCATTTTCATTTGTAAACTCTTGTGGAGACGGCGCTCTGACTGCTCATAGCACAGCGGGCGGCAACACGGCTGCACACATGGGGGTGGGGGTGTTGGTGTGAGTCCAAGGCACCTCTAAACATTGCCACATCCCCTCCGCACCTCGCTGCCCAGAGCTTAATCCTGGCATCAGAATATACCCCTCCCTAAGGCCTAGGCTCACTAAGTCTGGATGGTCCTTCAGGACCTAAAACCCAAAGATGGCCTAGTCCTTCCCAGGCCTCAACTCAGGCCCTGGACTCTACTGCCAATCAGAGTCTGGATCTATAGGAGGCAGCAGCTCACCCCAGGTCCCCAAAACTCAAACCCCTCTATGATACCCATGGTGCAATGCAGCAGGGGGAGGAGAAGGAACTCTAAGGCCTCAAAGCAAACCCACAGGGTGTGGCAAAGAACTGCACAGACTCCTAAATACACTCCCCCCTTCCCTAGGCTCTCCTCAGAGTCACCTCTGCTTTCAGCCAGGATGTCCACTTGGGGGGGTACTGCGACCAGAAGTAGAAATGGCCCTAGGACCCTACAACCTTCACCCCACTGTCTCCCTTTGAAATAAGCCTGCAACTACAAGAGGGGAACAGAATCCACAGACACCTAAAGCTAAAAGGGCATTTCTAGACACCATGAGCAAGACGGGGTAGAGCCCAGTGGGATGGCATGCCAGGAGTGGGCACTCCCCTTACCTGTTCTTCTTTTAGAGAACCACCCTCCCTCCCTCAGGACCTGCCCGGAAGTCTCTCCAAGAGCCCCAAAGTCCAGGAATCCCCACCAAAGGATTCAGAAACAGCGCCTACAGTCCGGGGCCCCTCTGAATGGTGGGTACGAGTTTGAGGAGCTGCCAGCCTAGAGTGGGGTGGGGACTGACAAATGAACCAGGGGCACTGGGGAAGGTAGGAGGCCGGGCCTCGGCTCTTCCCCCGTCCCTGCGGCACTGCTGCTGCATCATACCGACTGGGGGGAGGAGAGCTGAGCCATCGGAGGCCGGCGCCGGTCCGGGACAGACCGACCCCTAGAGAGTGGGCAGAGTGGGACGCGTCCCGGCCCCTCTCCTTCCCCACCCGCCGGCAGCCCCGGCCGGCCGGGGAGAAGAGTCCGGGAGGGTGTCTCTATTGTCCCGGGGGCTGGGGCCTGGCTCCCTAACAAAGGCCCCGCGCCCCCTCCCCGGCCGGCCCTGCCCCGCCCAGGGGGGACCCAGACAGGGGGAGAGCAGGGGGCCCCGGCCCGGCCGGGAAGCCGGGGAAAGCCGGGCGTTTCCGCGTCGGCCCGGGGGGAGGGGAAGGGGCGCTGACCCAGACCTGGGGGGAGGGGGCCCAAGCCCCG
>NW_011889087.1:2045213-2063072 GCF_000151845.1 Pteropus vampyrus | reverse complement strand
GGTGCGGCGCGAGCCCGGAGCGCGCGCGCGTGCCGCGACCGGAGGATGGATGGATGGAGCGAGCGAGAACGCGAGCGTGCGCGCGCGCGCCCCTCTCCCCCTCCCTCCGCGCGGGCTCGAGGCCAAGCGCGAGCGCGCTCCAACCTCCTCCTCTTCCTCCTCCCGCCCCTCCTCAATACCCCGCCCCCGCCCTCCCTTCCTCTTCCTTCTTTCGCTTTCGCGCGCCCAGCGACGGCTCGCGCCAGCTAGATGGGCCCGAGCGCGTGCATCTGCCCCGCGGCCGCAGCTCGGCAGCATTTGCTCCAGGGGGCGGGGACCGGGCGGGGAGGAGGGGCGCCACGCCGCCGTCCAAAGTACCGGCGGACGGGGACGGGGGCGGGGACATGGGCGGGGCCTTCGGGAGCCACCTCGGCCAATCGCCGCTCCGCCTCGGCCTGGCCGGCCCAATGGGGTGGTGGTGGGTGGGGCGGCGTTCAAGGTGAGGTGCGCGGTGCGCTGGGGGCGGAGACGTTGTGCCGTCCCGGCCGGCTCCAGGGCGGGGGCAGCGGGTGGCGTCTAAAGAGAGCGCCGGCTCCCAGCCGAGCCTGGGACGCCTTCCGGCCCAGGCTCCCCCGCCCTTCCCTCGGGGCTCCGGGCCTTTTCCACCCCCTTCAGCCCCCCCCATCCCGGCGTTTACCCTGAAGCGTGCAGCCACTTCTGTGAAGAGGCCAGAGTTAAAGTGGGGCGCAGTTAGCACTTCAGGGCAAAACACCCATGGAGCCGAAGGGGCTCGCCCAAGCCTCTGTTTCTGCTGTTTCTGGACGGGTCTTAGCCCACTCCAGGCCTGCGAACCAACAAACACCCGAGATGAGGGTCTTCTGCTGAGGGCGGAGACTGAACTGTGCCCTTCTGAGCGGAGCGTCTTCTCCGCCCTCATCCTATTTTAGATCCCACACCTGCTCCCCTTTCCTGTTTCCGGAACCCACGCTGGACCCCCCACCTCATACCGCCTGCCTGGCACCGGCCAGACCCTTTTCCCGACCCAGTGCTACTTCCCTGGATGTGCCCATATCCTCCTGCTCTCACTGTACCCCTTTACCTTCTTGAGGAAGAGTCCTTTCCCAGCCTCCCAGCCGCTGTAGATGCCTAGACTGGCGCTTCCATCCTGGTTACTCTGTGTCTGGAGTCTTGAAACGGGTGTACAACAGCCCTCTTCCCTCAGAAGATAAGATTAAACGGAGAAAGTCTTAACTCATACAACTGAGACCATCATTGGCTTTTTAATCTTTAGCAAACATTTACTGAGGAGATAATACTAAGTGGTTAAGATTAGGATTCAGATCTAAATTTAAATCTGTGGACTTGACAAATGAATTTGGGCAAATGAGCTCTGTTGCCTCAGTTTCTTCTGTTGTCACTGTGTATAATGATAGTACCTATCTCATTAGGTTGCTGTAAGGATTGACAAATCGGTGCACATGAAACTCTTACCTCGGCGTAAGTGCCTGGCAAATCTTAGCTGTTATTCTTACAGTGCTCTGTAGGAATTCTTATGGTGCAGCTGTGCTGGGATGCAAAAATGAAGTAAGACAGTTGTGCTTCCTCAAGAAGTTCACAATTTGTGGAGTAAACAGACCTGTAAGAAAATAGTTGCCAAACTGTGTGATAAAAATGAGAGGTATACATAGGGGACAGAGGTAGCCAGGAGAAGGGATCAAACGGTGGAAGAGTTGGTGGAGAAAGTCTTTAGTGAGAACCAGGTCAAGGTAAGCCAGGAAGGCACTAGACATCCCAAGCAGCAAATTTCAGAAGTATGGCTCATTCTGAGGACTGGCTGAAACATAGGAATGGGTGGGGAAGCAGCAGCAAGTAAGCAGATCAGACCACACAGGACTAAAGATGTGCTGACAAGTTCATGAGCTTAAACACTGTAGGCCTTGAGGAGTCTCAAGGGGAATTGTTGCAACAGAGTTGTATTTTAAGTTGATCACTCAGGAGTATGGAGTCTGGATATAACCTTAGAAGCAAACCTATTGAGGTGTTTGGGGTAAAGAGAGAGACCCTCAAAACACCTTTAACCAAAATGGGGAACTCTGAGGAAATGTGAGGATACAGGAGAATGACGACTTCGTTTTGGGTATGTTGTTGTTACTATGGGATCAGCTGGTGAAGACTCTCAGAAGGTGGTTGAACTTGGGTCCAGAGCAAAAGCGTGAGGCCAGGCCTTCAGGTACCTCCACAGTGTGAATCAGGAATTCTCCACTCCAATGATGCTTATCTGTCTCAAGGAATTTACACATGTGCAGGAAGCCTTCCTGTCTCCTCCTTGTTTGCCTAAATCCTTCCTCATTTCCCCACCTGTGACCATCCTCAGACTGAACTTCTTTACAACTGGACCATACTATTAATTCAGCACTTGTCCCGGACGGCTCTGTGGTGGCGACCTCTTCAGGTACATGCCCAGTCTCCACAGTTAGCACCAGTTAATAAATGCTGCACTGGTCCAGGCTTCTAGGTGAGGCCCTGGGATTAAAACAATGAGCCAGAGAGACATATTTGTCCTAGTGGAACTTACAGCCTAGTAAAGCCTAATGTGGAAGAAACAAAATTGAGTGTGAAGGCATCTAGGCGGCTGAAGAAACAAATGGCATGGAAATTTTTTGTCAGGGGATCAGAGAATGATCTCTTGGAAGAAGTGATCTTTTAAGTGGAGCCCTGAATTAACTAGGCAGAGAGGTGAAGGGGAACATTCTAAGTAGAGTGTATAGGCAGAATGTGTGTTCAGGCAGAGTGTGTATAGGTTCAGGAAGAGAGCGTGGTATGTTTGAGACATGAATGGCTGGTGTGGCTGGAGTTGGGGCAGAGAGGCCAGCAGGGGCAACAGATCTCCCAGGGTCTTGTGGAACATACTTATTCACTCATTCAACAAATGTTTCTTGAGTGTCAAATGTTTGCCAGGCAATTTTATTAGGATTACTATAACGAACAAGCAGATAAGGTGTCTTCTACTTGAGGAGATAGACAATAAACAAATATATAAACAAGAGGATGTAGGAGGAAGCCTCTCTAGAGAGGGTTGTCAGGGGACACCTGTTTATGAGGTAACATTTGAACTGAGGCCTGAAAGATGAGAAAACCACCTATGTGTAGAGTCAGGGACATAGCATTTTGAGCAGAGAACGAGTGCAAAGGCCCTGTGTTGGGCATGTTTGAGAAACGAGAGAGATCAGCTGGCTGGATCATTGTGAATGGTTATCGAGTAGAGTGAGGTGGGAGAAGGGAGGCAGGGCCAGACCTTGTAGGGTCATGGTAAGTCATAGTAAATTTTAAGTAGAGAAGTAAATCAGATTTGTTTTAAAAGACAACATGCGTGCAAAATGGACTGTAGGGGGCAAGAGTGCAAGCAGGAAGACCAGTTTTAGGAGTTCTTGACAAAAGTTGAGCAACAGTGGTGGCCTTGAATAGGATAGGAATGGTAGCAGTGGAGAAGGGCAGACAGACTTCAGAGAAGTACAGGAAGTGGACAGATCTAGGCAAACAAATAAATGAAGAAGTGAAAGAGGGAAAGAGTCAAGGCTGAAACCCCGTTTTCTAGATTGAATGATTGGATATTGGTGATCATTTGGGCCTTGAGGTATGAGATGCCTACACAGACATATATACAGGTCTGCAGCTTGGAAGAGCACTCTCTGTAGATACCACCTTTTGGATTGCTTACCTATGGGTGATAATTGAAAGTTCATAGAATGACATGTACAGCTAGAAAAGAATGTGGAGGAGGAGCTGATGGCAGGAGAGTAGACCAAGAAGTCGAGACAGAAAAGTATCCATTGGATGTAATGATGAACACTGGTCATTCATGAAGGGCAATGAGCTCTTCAGAAGCTTGGCCAAGAATAGTAGAAAGGTTTGGTGTTGAGGGAGAGCTCTTCGACAGGGCCTGAGTGGTTCCAGGAACCCAGCCAAAGCCTGTGCAGGAAAGGCTATCTACCTTAACAGTAGAGAGCCAGTCATTGAGGCCCAGCCCACTTCCCATCTGAGGTCTAGGTGGAGTTAGGAAAGTCACTCCTCACCTGGGGTGAGGTTGAGGACTCAAGGTGGGAGGGTTACCCAGATCCCAATAATTAGCCCTTGCATGGCCAGCATAGTTCATCACCCCCAATTTCCCAAAACAATGCACTCTGTGAGAAAATGTTTTTTCTTCTCAGTCCTTAAGGGTCTGACAACCCAAGGTGAACAAACTGAATTGGGAAAAGTGCAAAGGCAATAGCATAGAACAACCTGAAGGTAGGTTGCCTATGGAACCTTCAAGAGGAAGATGATTCTAGAAAGAAGCAAACGAGCTGACTTCAAGGGTATTTCCACATTGAAAATGCGGGGTCACCCCTGGCCCCCCACTTTATTGATTCCAGTGACCAGACAGCAGTCATACTTGTTTTTCACTTTATTGTACAAAAAAGGGGAAAACAAAACTTCCACAGTTGGCCTTAAGCTTAGGCAGACACCTTTAAGCCACTCCCTCCCACCTCCCATGATACAAATTCAAGTTGTGGTTGTTGTTGAAACCTACAAAAACACTCCTTAAATATTAGAAAAAGGGGGGGGGAGTGGGTATCCTCCCACCCCAGCCATCCCATCCCAGTGCCAAAATGCACTCAAGAGTGACCTCTTACAGCACCAACACCCCACCCCCACAGCCCTGTTTGTACTGTAAGAATTTTTCAATTTTTAAAATGGGAAAATAAAAGTGCCCCATTGAAAGTTGTTTTTAAATGAAAACACATTTCACTAAAACACAACAGCACAGGGGCATTAGAACAGGGAATGGGGTTCTTTCCAAGGGCTCTCAGGAAGAAATAGAACCTATGAACCCCTGTGCCTAATTCCAGGATCAGGACAAAGGAAGAGGAGTGGGAATGGAACTGGGGAGTGTTCTTCCCTAGCTCCCCCCACCCCCAGCACCATGTCCAAGGCAAAGCAAATTGTCTGCCTTCCTTAGGGAGTGGGACCCACTTTTCCCACTCCACCTCCTAGGTGGAATTTCCACTCTTCCCTCATCCCTTGGCTTTCATTCAGAGGGAGAAGGTGGAAAAGCACAGAGCCTCAATGAAATAGGTCACGGACATGATTGCAAAAAGAGAAAAAAAAAAAAAAGCCAAAATTTAATTAAAAAAAATTAAATCCACAGACAGGTGGCTTGGCTTATTGAGTCTAGGAATCAGGGTACCAAAAATTTGGGGGTGGCTGGGAAGGGTTAGAGGGACAGCTGCAAAGCAGCTTTTAAAGACCTCTTTCCCCAGCCGTGGGTTGGGGAAGGGGTGGCGAGAAGGGAGCAGACCTGAGAAATCAAAGGAAATGGGCATGGGGAGCTGGAGGATATGGGGTAAAGGCAAGAGGGATGCTAAGTTAAGAGCTAGCAACACATCTCTTGAAGCCAAAGTTCTGAGCCTAGAGTGGCTAGGCAACCCCTCAGATAAGCTGGGGAAGCCTTTCCCAGCAAATAAAAGCTTTAAGGTTCACCTAGTCTGTCCCCCTCCCCGCAATACTGCCGGATATTGGAGACCCGCAGCAGCTGAGTCACATGGCCCTGGCAGAGGGAAGCCAGTATAGGAAGCATCAGAGTGGCTTCAGTACACTCTCCCCAAACTGAATCAGAGATTAGGCAAAGCAGAAGATGTGGAGAAAGGGACCGCCCCAGCCTGTTCCCAACAGGATCAATGTCTCCCTGGCCCTCACCAACCCTTTTACCAGATTCACACTGACGTGGGCTCCCCCTTCTCTCATATACACACACACACATACACATGTGCCTTTGCACACATCCACAGGTGCACCCATGCTATGTACAGGACACACACATACACACACACACACACACACACAATTTTCCATACATACCAGGTTTTAAAAAATTCCCAAACCTACCCCTAAACCCTCCCTCTCCCAGAAATGACAACAGAGACGGCAGCCGATATCGGTAGGAAACGTCTCGTTGACAGCTCAGAGCTTAAAAAAAAAATATATACACATATATAAAAAACACTTCTGCCCCTCCCCCCATGACTGGGTCCAGGCAGTTCCTTCCTGCAGGGGGCAGGGGAGAGGTCTATGGGGTAGCGCCTGTTTTCTCATAGGCACCCATCCTCCTCTCCCCAGGTTCCCTGCCTCCAGTTCCAATGTAGGGGTCCAGGTGGCAAGCCTCTCTGGGAAGGCAGGGGTCCTCCCCAAGCTTCCACCCTCCCTTGGGTTGGGCTGCAGGTGTAGCAGGCCTCACTGAACTCTTTGGGAACCCCCCCCACCCCACTCCCAGGTCCATTGTCCATGCCAGAACCGCAAGTGCAGAGGGGTGGGCTGGGCCGGTCCAGTGGTGGCTCAGTCTGATGGTTGCTCCCTGGAGGGCCCCCAGGGCTGATGTCTCTGAGGCTGCAGAGTCCTGGCCTGAGCTCCTCCAGCCCCTCCCCCACCATATTGTTTTAAAAAAAAAAGAAAGAAAAATTGGAGGAGGTGGGGAGTGGGGTGAGTGGGTCATGGGCAGGGGACAGAACAAGGGGGAGAAACAAAGGTGGTCAGTTGGGGAGGGGAGCCCCGGGTGGGGCCCAGCCTCAGTTGGAGTCAGAGTCTGAGGAGTCCCCTGAGGAGGAAGAGCTGGAGCTGCTGGCCTCGGACTCATTGTCTTCATCCTCATCCTCATCATCATCCTCATCATCATCCTCATCGTCATCCTCATTCTGAGGGGACAAGGAACATGCTGTCACCAGGTGGCTGTTCTGGCAGGGCCCCACCCTACCCCTGCCACTGTGCCCATCAACCCACCTCATCCCCGTCCTCGCTCTCATCCTCGCTGCTAGACTCAGAGGAGTCCCCGCCATCCTCAGAGGAGTCTCCATTCTCATCATCTTCTTCCTCTTCATCCTCATCATCATCATCCTCATCCTCGTCATCCTCCTCCTCAGACTCCTGGGAGGGATGGGGGTGCATCAGTGGTCTTTGCCACGCCACTCTAGGCACCATGGACACACCTCCCGCCTCCATCTGGGAGGGGCTCCTTACCGACTTGGACTGCAGGGTAGTCCGGCTGGACTTGGGGTTTGGGCCTCGCAGCTTAGTCATGCTCTTACGTTTCTGTATGGAGATGCAGACAAAGAGAGCGGCCATGAGTTCCGGACCCCCTCCCCTCAAATCACCCCCTTACCCCAGTGCTGCCCCGCTCCCAGACTCACATTGGAGATATATTCTTTATATGCTGCTCGGTCCTGGGGAGACAGACTCTGGAGGAGACAGAGAAGGGAGTGAGGGCTGGAACATTACCCAAACTACTGCGAACCAAGTGCCAGGCAGTGGGACAAGCATTTACCACCACCCATCATTATCCCTCCCAGCTTCCCCATACCTTGCATCTCTACAGAGAACCCCTGGGATCTGAGAACCCAACTTCAGTATTCCTGCTTGAAATGCCCTGAATCCTTTTCTAGACAATCTGTCCTAAGATTGTTGGTTTTCATGTCCTTCCTATTCTACTCAAATGGAGGCTCTACAGTCAGGGCCTTCCTCAACTTGGAGAAGCTCCCCGATTGCTCCCCCGTAACCTGGCTTCATCACTCCCACCCCAACAGCAAGCCTAGAGCCACTGAAGAGGCAGTCTGGGGCTCGTCAAACTTCTGGAACACCTATACCTTGCTATTTCCCTGGGTCCTTGGCCAACCTGCCTGGGTGGTTAGGGAGGACATAAATGACTCTCTCTACTTTACAGATCTGGCTGCTCAACCAAGACACAGGGGGAACTCAGACCAGGGGGCCAAGCTACAATCTAGGAGAAGTCCTCTGGTCCCAGCCGAGAGGAAAAGGCAGTCTGATTTGGATTTTTTTACTTACTAGCTGAGTGACCTTGGGTAAGTTACTTAACTTCTCAGAGATTTGGTTTCCTTATCTTTGATGGTAATCACTACTTATAGGACTGCTGGGCACTGAATGAAATGAATGCAGATCAGCCAGCATGATGCCACCCTCTTCCAAGGGTCCCCTGCCCTCTCACCTTGACCCAGAGGTCGAGGTGCACTTTGTATTGCTTTTGCTGCTCCTCTGCCAACTTTTTGTAGTGCTCTTTCTGGCTCTGAGAGATGCGCTGCCAGCGGCTGCCAATCTCTACCATGCGTTCCTTCAGCGGCAGGTGGTTCAGCTCCCCGTTGGACAGCAGCTCCTGGGAGAACTTCTGGTAACCGTTCCTGGGAAGTACGGGTGGTGTCAGGATACAAACCAAGTCAGGATACAAACCCAGTGTCAGGATACAAACCAAGCAGCCCTCGAAGGCTTGACCCTCCCCACCTACAGGGTGGGCTCCAAACTCACATGGGAGGCTTCTTGGGTTCTCCCTGGAACTTCATCTTCTTGGATGAGTTTGCAGCAGCCGGAGGTGCCCGCATCTCACTCAGCTCTCTCTGTAGGGAAACCCGGAAAGGTTATACTCATCCCACCCACCAACACATTCCTACCTCCTGCCCCATGCCATCAGTGTCTCAGCTGGCTCTCCTTTTATGTGTCTGGGAGGGGAAACTGAGGCACATTCAGGGAACTTCTTAAAAACTCACGCCTGTGTCAGGCACTGCCATTTGAAAGTGCTTTCATAATTGCACTCATGTGACCTGCATCGTCATATTCATTTTACTGATGCGTGACTGAGGCTCAAACAAGGAAGTTAACTTGTTCCAGGTCCTACACCAAGGCTGGGACTTTGGGCTCCAAGCCCCACGCAGTGAGGAAAGTTGCACACCCAAAACTCCTCTAAGTTTTAGGTGGAGGGAGGTGGCCCCAGCTCCATCCCACCCTATTAACCAGCAGCCCCCTTCCCACCTCATATCGCTTTTGGTCTTCTGCCGCCTTCTTAATCCACATCAATTTCTCCTTCTTCTCCATGTTGTTCCAGGTCATCTCCATGGCTTTCAAGGCCTTCACCCGGTCATTCTGGGACAGACAGGGAGTCAGCTGTGGGAGGTGTCACCTAGGGCTGGAGGAGGCCTGCGTGGGCAGGCTACAGAACAACCACTTTCCCACTCCCCACTACCTTGAAGCGAGCCAGGTAGTCGCCAATGACACTCTGTTGCCAGATCTCCTCTGCTCTCTTGGGTGACTCCGGCAGTTTGCCCCGTTCCTCGCGCTCTCCGCCAGGCTTCCTTTCCGACTGGGCCTTCAGCGCAGCCTCCCGAGCCTTGTATTTGGCCTGCAAAGGGACGGCAGGAGGCGTGAGTCTTCCAGCCACCCCCAGGGGGCGCGCGTTCCCCATTCAGCAGAGGGTTCCCCTACCACTGCAGAAAGGGAGGGACAAGCAGAGGCGTGGGCTGGTGCAGATGTCTCCAGCCTGGGGCTCAGTCCCGCCCACCAGCGCTGCTCCCCAGGGAGCCAACAGTCCTCAGCTGACAGCTTCCCGCCTTCCGGCTTGCTGGGTTCCCAGCCCCACCATCTGAGCCCAGGCACACGTGTGGCTCACACAGGGCAGGGGTGAGGAAGTACAGCCAGCCTCTAGGGGAAAAGCAGCCCACGCTCAGCCATTCCAACGCCCCTCGAGTCTGGCCAGCCTGACCTTCTTTTTCTCCGATAAGTCGTTCCACATGCGGGCCAGCAGGCGGGTCAGCTCGCTCTCTGAGAGCTCTGGCCGTTCCTCTTGCAGCTGCCGCCGCTTCTCCTCAGAGAAGATAAACATGGCCGACACGGGCCTCTTGGGCTTCTCTGAGCCACCCTGGAGATGCCCGAAGAGGGTCGGGGTCCATGGGGTGTTGACAGGGAGCCGTCTTTCCCCACCTCAACCCCCCACCCCGCTCAGTGGTGCCCTCTGCCCACCTTGCCCCCTTCCTGGGAGGGCTTCTTGGAGGCTGGGCTGGTTGCTTGCTTCTTATTGATGTTCAGCATCTTCTCCTCTCCCAACACCCGCTGCTGCTCCTCCTCAGGCAGGCTCTGGTCCCAGGAGAAGAGGTAGCATGGGGTTGTGTGCCTAATTTAGTCTGCTCCCAGGCTGTCCTGAGGGCCTTGCCCACCAATCCTTAGGCTTCTCCCTGGCCCCTGCCTCATCCACTCACCTCCAGAAAACGGAGCAGTTCCACCTCATAATCCTTCTTTTTCTGGGAAAGGAAGGGGAGTCAGGGTTAGTCTGGGGGCAGGCTTATTGGACACCTTCCAGTGCTCAGGGGACAGGAGCCCTCAGCAAGCTATCCAGAGCCTGGATGGGGCCTTTTCTCCCTCTGTAGATGGTAAGCACGAGGCTTGACACTATCTGTTGATCTGCCCAGATGTTAAACCCAGCAAAAGTTTGAAACAGGTGCACAAGGGTCTCCAGGAATTCTCCATCTCCAAGGGTGGTTCCCACCACAGCTCACCTGGTCACACTTCTTGTGGTAGGCATCCTTCTCCTTCTGGGAGAGCAGCTTCCACTGCTGGCTGCATAGCACCATGCGCTCTGTGCTGGGCACGTCCTTCATGTTGGCCATCAGCTCTGCACAGTACAGCGAGTAGCTGTTCCTATCAGAACCGCAGCAAGGGAGGAGCATCCCCGTGAGCAACAGGGTGGCCCAGGAAAGCAGGTCTCCTCACTTCCAGAGCCTGAGCCTTAGCCTGAACCTAGCTGTCCACTTGCCCACTCACCCCCCAACCCCAGGGCAGTGCTCACGGAGGTGGCTTGGTGGGTCGCCCATCAAACTTGTCCTTGAGCTGGCGTTCGGCCTTGGTGAGGGTGGACTTGGTGATGCCCTCCTCACTGATGTTCAGCTCAGGGTGCTTCTGGATATAGTCACGCATAATCTCCTGCAGAGTGAGGTGGGGGGGATGGAGGGCAACGGGGTGTGGGGTTAGCTGGGGCTGGGTAGGGGGGAGAGCCGCTGGGGAGGGGAGGCAGGGAGCAAAGCTGGGGGGTGGCCGTGTGTCTGCTGTGTCACACGAAGAAGTGGTGCCCTGCCCTGCCCTAGCCTGAGATCTCATGGGGGGGGGCGGGTGGAGAAGGTAGGGGCAGAGGTGAGGGGCCCAGAAGGCCCCTCCCTCAATGGAGGGGTGGGGAATGACTGCCTCCTGCGGAGTGCGGAGGCCAGAGTCAGAGGGCAGAGGCTCGTGAAGAGCCGGATGGGGAGGAGCGCAGCGGAAGCCTAACCTCGTACTCCTTCCGCTGCTCCAGGGCCTTATGAATCCATTTCAGCCTCTTTTTGTCCGAGAGCTGAGACCACTGCTTCCCCAGGGAGTCCTTCACCTCCTTCGTAGTGGCCTGCAAACCAAAAGCCGTCAGACACACACAGGCAGCCAGGGGCAGGAGGAAGGGAGGGGGTAGGGGGCACAGAGGCCCCCGCCCCCTCAGGCCACAGGAGGTCACAGGAGTGTCCCCCACAGGCCAGGAGGGGAAGGCGGAGAGGCGGGGGTCCCGCCTGGGTGCAAAGGGACAGGCTCACACATACACGCAGACACGCACACGTTCGCACGCCAGCTGGCCCAGGCCCTGTCCATGCAGCCCACCCCTGGGGAGGGGCCTCCTCTCCTGCTCCCCTGCACCCTGCCCAGCCGACCTGGCGCGGCTCCCCCCTTGCCACCACCGCGTACCCTCTGCCCCCACCCCTTGGCCGGACACTCACATCTGGCCGCACTTTGAGATACACTTTCTTCTCGTGGGTATACCACAGCTGCTGGGGGGTTTTGGGCTTCTCGGGGATGTCCGACTTCTTGGCATTCTGGATTAGGTCAGGGTGATCCTCCCTAGCCAGGGCATGGGGAGCAACAATCAGCGGGTGGAGGGAGATTCTGCCAGGGCAGACTGAACTAGCTGCCCCACCCACCAAGGCTCCTAGGTCTGTCATCTGGGGACTAGTGGGACAGTGGCTGCCTGTCCTTGCCCTTGAGCATGACCCACTAGGGTCCATATGTGACCCATCCATCTTCCATGCCTCATAGATGGCAAGCTCAAGGATCTGGTCAGTGTTACCCTATCCTACCACACCCAGTGCCCTGTGGCCGTCCTCGGTTCCGCTGCCTTACCTGAATCGGGCCAGGTTTCGCTCGAACTCCTGTTTCTCCCTCTGGAAGTCCTGAATATATTTCATCTAGGGGGAGGAGGGGACGGGGTCATCCACAACCCAAGGCCTGAGCTACAAAAGCCATCAAGTCCTCCTTGCTAGCTATTTTGCCTTCCAGTTGGTGATATGGATGAATGAAGAATGGCATGAATGGGCAGAGGATGCTGGCCTGCCTTCCAGTGGGTTGGCAGGGGAGAACTCAACAGGAACCCAGACTAGTGGGAGATACAGGGGCCTCCTAGAACACATCACACATCCCATTCCCTTTGCAAGGGAAGAGTCCCAGAGAGGGCACATGGCATTACCCAGTCAAAGAGTAAGCAGTGACAGGGCTGGGACATCCCTAAACCTATTCCTCCACCTTTCCCCCAAATCTCAAAACCCACAACGAGGAATAAGGAGAAGGTGCAGATCTTGCCTCTGACGCGCCCCCATCCTATGTCTGTGGCAGCTGATATTGGTCTGCCCCACCAGAGGTGGCCCAGAGGGCCAGGGCAGGCTGAGTCCTGCTTCCAAGGCATGAGAGGAGAGTGTGTTGAAGGAAACCCAGAATGAGTTCTCATAATGCAAATCACATCCTAATAGATCTGTCTCCTAAATTTGGATGTTTTCCCCCATCCACCACCTCTGGGTCCCTGGCTGTCCTTCACAATTCTGACACCATTCTCTTTCCTTCCTCAGCCATTGCTCCTCCTCTGCCACTGGCTTCCATGCCTTCTCCTCCACCTCATCAGCCCGGTCCTCCCTTCCCACCACCGCCTGACTCCTCCATCTATCTTTCTTGTCTCTCCACACTCTTCACTCTATTTCCTTTCCAGTTGGTCTCTTTCTCATCTACCCCACTCAGTGTCCATCTCTTTTCTAACCCCCTTTACCCAGATTCACAAGTCAGTACTGGGAGGGGCCAGGGGCTCATGGTGATTAAACCCAACCCCTGCGTTTCACACAAGAGGCACCAGGTGCAGAGAGAGAGGCAGCTTCGCTTTCCTCTGAGGCTCCTGCGGAAAACCGGGAGCAGAGCTCAGCCTGCTGTCCCAATCTCAGCCCTGCTCACACACAACAGCTGCTTTTCAAGCTGGAAGGCACCACACAGATCAGGGTCAGCCTCCACACCTCAGATAAGAGCAGACTCAGAGAAGTAAAGTGACTTACCCAAGGTCACACACACAGCAATTCAGTGGGAGCCAGAAGAGGCCCAAGTCTCATGTACCCAAGGCCAGCACCCTGTCCATTCTACCACATAGTTTCTTCTGTCTCTCCCTGGTCCTCAGACTCTCTGCCTCTCCCTCCCATCCTGTCTGAGAGACTGGGTGCTGTGTGTATAGGCAGCTCTGCAATATCCCCCCATCAGAAGGTCAATAATAACTCCAGCAATTCTTGCTCCTGCTTGACTTGGGCAGCAGTGGCAGACAGCTGGTTTTATCCAGCCAAGTTCGCTCCTTTTTTGGGTCCAGAACCAAGAGCATGGGAGCCTGCAGCCAGGGCGCGCAAACCAGGCAAAGAGATATTCACAGTGGGGAGGCCAGTACCACCACTTAAGAGCTGGCCGTGGACAACTCTGTTGTCTTGTTTCTCCTGCTGCCCCTCACCACTTCTCCCTCTGGCTCCATCTCACTGTCTAGCATCTCTTCTTTGTGTCTATCTTTCTCCACTCCATCTCACTAGTGGGGGCTGCAGACTCCTCCAGTGCTTTGCTGCCTATCTCTGCGAGGGACGGCTTGAGCTCATCATGTTCAACTGTGTCTACCTCTGCCTGGGAGACTGGGGCAACTTCTGCTCAAGGTCAACAGCTTCATGTGGTCTTCACAAGGCCACAAGGGACAATGTGTGTCCTTGGGCAAACATGTGTGCATGGGAAGGGAAGCACGTCTAACATGGGAAGTAGCAGTGAGAACACTAGTTAAGGAGCACTAAACCCAAGTCGTGCTCTAGCATCATTGTGTGACCTGGGACATGATATTCTCCTGCACCCCAGTTCCTTACCCACAAAATCAGGATAATTTGTCCTCCTGGGGTTGCTGCATCAAGTGAGACCATATTAGAGAGTTCTGCTGTGCAGGCCTGACAGTGAGGATGGGTGCGTGGGAGCAGAGCTACATGAAAAAGCCCTGTGGACTGTGGCTGGTCTGAGTGCTTACCCCAGCCTAGGTTACATCTACGACAGTGCCTGTACCTGATGGTGTGTGGGCCTGGGAAGGGGTGATCAGGTGTGGCTGCCCAAGACCCTACTCTGCTCTGCTGACCTGCCCACATCCTTGATGCCAAGTCCCTCTCTCTAAGCCCCACACCTGGCCCCCAACAGCTGATCTACACCACACCAGCTGCTCCCAGCCTTTCCTTTCTCCCCACCTTAGCCCCCCTCCCCCCACCTTCTTCTTCTCCGGCAGCTCCTTGTATTTCTTGGACAGGATCTTGGTCAGGTCCAGGTTGCTCATCTCAGGGTGGAGTTTAGCATACTTGGCCCGCTTCTCCATGAAGAAGCGGAAATAAGGGGTCAGGGGCTTCTTTGGGAAGTCCGGGTGTTTCTGGAAGGAGGGACAGGACACACTGAAGGTCAGACACCAATCCATTCTTTGGACACTTCCTCTCTTATTCTCTGTGTTCTTCCTCCTGGAAACTCACCTTGAGTTTTTTGCCTTTGTAAGGATTTTTAACATGTTCCTGAGCATCAAGGATCAATTCTGTCAACGTACGGAACTTCCTTACCTGGAAGAAGAAGGGAGATGAGTGGAAGTTCAGAAGAGGGAACACTACGCAGTAGCATACTCCATTTCTTAACAGGTCTCCTCTACTTTCCACTAGACTGGATTTATCAAAAGAGAGGCAGAGGCCAACAGCCACACAACTCAGGCAGCCCCTGACATCAGGCACTGGCCCATGCCTACTACAGAGGCTCATGCAGTCAATATACACCAAAGGACAGAAATAAGGTGGCCACCTGACCCCGATGTGGCTGTCCATGCCAGCACCTTGGAACAGCTCAGGTGACAAAAACAAGATGATAAGTATTCAAGGCCATACTGCTAGAAAGTGGCAGAGCTGAGAACTCTAGGCCAGTGCTGTCAACCGTGCCACCTCCCAAAATGCACAGGGGCAACCACATGAGCACCTCCCCTGGTCTTTTTTCTTCCTGTTTATTGATTTCTGTTTCATCTCCCCCACTAGAAAGACTGAGGCAGGGGTCCGTATAGATATGCGTTGGTATGTCAGGAAGGGGGGGTATCAGATTACCTCATTAGAAATCTCTACCCATTTGAGCTTGCACATGTCTCCAGAAAAGTCTTTAAATGCTACTTTTTCCCAGTCCATATGTGACTCAGTGGTTTTGAACTTGGAGCTGTCATTGGATGGAAGGTTGTTCTTCATGCATTCTAGCAAAGTCAGCATGTCCTCCTGGGACCAGCGGTCTGGGTAGAGGTAAGAAAGGCGATCATGCCTGGCTCATGCTATCCTCCCATCTGTCCCCCAGTCCTTAAGCGTCCGACTCTTCCTCCCCAAAGCATCCCAGTCCCTGGTTACTTCCCATCTGAAGACACAGACAAAACACGGCCTAGCCCTAAGGAAAAACTGTGGCCATATGGCCTAGAGCAGGGACTCTAGTCCTGACAGCATCACACTTAGAAAGCCATATGTGAACTCAAACCTGGCTTGCTCCAAACCTGTTACCATTCTTAACATGCCAGGCTGCCACAAGGTACTACTTATTGTAGGAAGGGGAGGAAATGAAGCTACCATGATTTAGGACCCTGTGAGAAAGCAGCTAGCTTATCAGAGAGGGGGGCCGGGAAGCAAGGAGGCAACATTTCTAAGTGAGTCACCAAGTTCACACCAAGTTCCAGGTGGATACCCTAAGTGTTCTACGACTGAGGATGGGGTGTGGATGGTAAGGAGAACTCATTCAGATGTTCTTCTCCAGCGCAGCTAGAAACTAACATTAGAGACATGGGTATCCCATCATATCCCTCCCTCTCGGCCTCTCAAAAAAGACCAAAGGAAGATTTGCGGCAAGTAAGAAAAATAGAATGGAAATGGTTCTTCCATTTCCATAAAGAGCAACTGTAGGGCAAGGCAGGCAGGCAAAGGCTCTCAGGGTCCTGCTCGAGGTAGAACTGCCAGAATTGTGAGTTGTTTTCTCAGCCTAACTCCCCATGCAGGCAATAAAGGGGGTCTGGACTAGCTATTTCCAACCCCTGATATGTAGTTCCAGTGAGATCTCTCTGGAGGGTGCCTACCCTGGAAGGTGAGCTGGGACAACAGCTATCCCAAGAAAGGAGTGAAAAAGACTCATTTGCATTTACATCTGGTAACCTGGGCCAGGGTTTCTGTAGGGCCGGTCACTAAACTCATAATCCTTTTTCCTCTTAGGGTCCCACAGGCAGCACCAGGTGCTCAGCTTCATCTTATCCCCTACTTCCATACACACTGGATTCCTACTGGGTAGGGTAGGGTCTAGTTACGTACATAACTTCCTTGGCTTGGGGTCTCAAACTACCAAAACACCCTTTCTCTCTATCTCACCAAAACCCTTGTCCTCTTAACAACAACAAAAAACCCTGAAAATCCTTCCCAACTTCTTTCTTCACCTTCCTCATCCTTTTTCCCATTCCATGACACTGGAAGAAGACACACTCTGGGATGACTGGGAATCCCAGAAGGAATGTCTGCAGAGGCCTCTTCCTCCCTCTTCTTAACATGGGGGGAATGGAGTGTGAAAAATACAAGGCATAATAATTTGGATTTAGTCAAACCCCCAGTGTGAAGGATGCCTGACTCTTATAGACACCCTCCCCTCATCTCAATTCAGAGAATGCAGACTGGAGAAACCCTTTAGAAGGGGAATGGGCCTTGAAGACAGACATGTAAGAAAAGAGGATTTAAGTTAAAGAAGGCTGAGGGTAGGGGTTCCTACCTTGGCCTTTGGGGGCGGCCATTTCCAGGTCTGTGGGACAGTCGGCTTCTCCGTTCATTCTCCAGTCCTCCAGCCACCTCCTTGGTCGCGCTGGCCGGGCAACCCGGGTTCAAAGCCACCTCACCCTTTAGAAGAGATACCAGTCTCTACTTAGGCGAGCAAAGAGATGAGGGACTTTCTATTCCTCCCTCCCCCAGAGGGGAGGGAGGCATAAGTCCCCACTCTCAGAGAAACCCAGCTAGGACCCTAATACACTAAGTGGGTGGGTGGGTGTGGGAATGCGCCCCTCCTCTTCCTCCTAACCCCCTCCCCCAGCCCCTTCAGCCCCGCGGCGGGCGCCCTCCCCTGCCCACGCGAGAGACTGCTCCCAGCTCCCGCGTGCAGCTAGTGCCCTCCCTCCGCCCTCCTACCCCCACCTTGGCCAAAAAAAAAAAAAAAAAAAACTCCTCCTCCTCTGAGCGCCCGCCCCGGGGAGGCCCCAGGCTTGAGGGAGGGGGAGGAGGAAGGGCGGGTAAAGGGCGCGCGCGGCCGCGGGAGCGGGCACGCGCTGTAGTCTCCTCCTCCTGCCTCCCCCCCCAGCCGATTCCCCCCGCCTCCGCAACCCGGCGGGGACCTGGACTCAGCGCAGCCGCCGGCGGCCTCGGAGCGCAGCGGCCGCACCGCCCCCGGGGACCGGATCCGGATTCCCGCCGTCCCCCCTCCCGGGCTCCTGACGCCGTCCCCGCCTGCTTGGGCGGGCGAGCAGCCGGAGAGAAGCGGCCTAGCCTGCCCCCCGCCCCCGAGCCGTCCACCCCGGCCAGAGGCACTGCTACCGCCCAGCCACCCCGACGCGCACGGAGGAACCCGGCGCAGAGGCGCGACCACGGCGGGAACCACCGCCTCCTCCCCCGAGCTTGCGGCCCAGCCCCGCCGGCGCCCCCGCCCCGGCCTCCG
>NW_011889087.1:1994732-2044063 GCF_000151845.1 Pteropus vampyrus | reverse complement strand
GGGGCAGGGAGACACGCAGCCGCCCGGATGGCGGCGGGGCTCGAAGCCGAGGCCGGCGGGCGGGCGCCGAGAGCGACCTCGCCAGACCCGCGGGGGAACTAGCAGGCTCAGCCGGCGCGGGAGAGAGGGCGCGAGGCGCGGCCGCAGATAGGGTGCCTAAAGGGCCCCCCAGCACCCGGGGAAGCTCGAGAGGTGCCCACAGCCCTGCTCCGGAGCTCTTCTCCAAGTCTCCCCATCTCAGATTCGGGCTTCCACGCCAGCTCTCGCCCGCTCCTCTCTCCCGTCCCCTGGAGCGGCCAGTCCGCGCCCACCCTCATCCTCCGAGCGTGGCCACCGGCTTGGGGCGCACGCATGCCGATCGCGGCGCCAAGCTTCGGCGCCTACCTCGCTGTCCCCTCGCTGGCGAGCAGCACACACGTGAAACTTAAAAAAAATTTACCCCTACAAAATGCCCTTCCTGCAAATCGGGGTGGGGGGAATCTTTACTACTTACACGCCGGAAAGGGCGAGGGGGCGACGGGCTCCAGCGGAGGAGCCTCTCTGGGAGCTGGTTCAATCCAGCCCGGCATGGCTCCCCAGGCCTGCCTGGGCGCATGGAGATCGGCGCCGCCGCCACTCGCAGCAACCCCTCTCCCCCGAAATCCGCGGTGCCGGAGCTCACTTACCAAGCGTGTGAATGGGAGCGCGGGCCAGGGGCACCTAGGGGTGCGGCGGGCCGAAGAGCCGAGCCGCAGCTCCGCCGCAGCAGACGCTGGGGCAGTGAGTCGCCAGACAAAGCCCGAGATGGCGAAGCGGAGCGACGGCTAATGGCGAGCCCCACGCGCCGCGCTCCGCCCGCCCCGCTCCGCCCGCCCGCCTCGGCGCAGCGCGGCGCCGCTCCGAGCGCTCGCCCGTCAGAGCCGCCTCGGCGCCGCCGCCTCCCGGGCCACCCCGGCCTCGCCTGGCCCCTCCGCCTCCTCCGGGCGGCTTAGCCTCACCCTCTCCCTCCCACCGCGCTGGGGGCTGCACGAAAATAAAAATAAAAATGCTTTTCTTTTTTCTTTCTTTTTTTTTTTTTTTTTGGCAGGGCAGGCGTGTTGAGACTTTTGGGTCTTTTGCCCCCAGCTCGCACTCACCTGCGGAGCCGCCGGGAGGGCTGGGGGTGGGGGCTCGCGGGGCTGGAGCCGGCGAGCGCGGGTTGAAAGCTAGCCAAGCTCTGCAGCGCCCGACCCGGGCGTGTACGCCGCCGCCAGTCCCCGCAGAGAAATCGTCCTCCTACCCCCGCCTCCATCGCTCTGCGTTTCTCTTCCAATCAGCCGGTCGCTTGGCGGCTCCTCCATTCTCCGGCCAAGCCCGCTGCCTAGAGCGAGCTCCACTCCTCCATCTGCTCGCCCGGCTCCTCGCTCCCCTGCCGGGGCTGGCGAGGCGACGTGGGGCCGGAGGGGGATTTGCGAGGGAACCTGCCTGCTTCCCGCTCCCATTGCTCCCTCCCTGCTGCCTCCTGCCTCCTGCTTCTCTCCTGCGTCTTTCCAACTCTCCCCTGTCGCCACTGGTGTGTGTCTGAGTGTGTGCGCGTTTTTTTTTTTTTTTTTTTTTTGCTCTTTGCTTTTGCAACCCTGAAGCCAAGCGGAGAAGGGGGGGAACAGAAGGAGTGGGGTGTTACAAAAAAAAAAAAAAAAGGAAAGAAAGAAGCTCTTAGATTTGCAACACATTGGAAAACCGGGGCGACACCCCCGCCTCATCGGACTTCGGTTCCCAGTGAGGGCCTTCCGGGTTTTTAGAGCGGGCCTCTCGTCGTTCTCGATGCCCCTCACCTCCGCTGGGTTTAGGATCCGACGAGTCCGAGCAAAAAGTTCTCCCCCTGGGCCGTAGCAAGGGTTGTCAGGGTGGGAGTTGGGATTCCCCATGAAGCGGCAGCCATCCCTCGCACCCCGGTTTCGGTAGCTGGGCCAGGGTTGGAGTGGAGAGCAAAATCCCGGTGGGTTTTCGGAAGGGGCTTCCCGGGCGAAGTCGGAGCCAGGAGACCAGGCTTTGCGCATCTCCCTCTCGGTCTCTGCCTCCTGTCCCCTGCCAGCTCCCCCTTTAATTTTTTTTTTTTCTCTCCTTTAATCTAATTTCTTCCAACTCCACCTTTGTTGTTAACCGGCGTCACGCCCGGATCAGCCAATCCCCGCCACGCAATCAGCTTGTCAAAAAGGCTCGGCCAGCCCTGGGAAAGCAGGCCGCGGGTGTTGCCCACCGCCCCCACCCCCCTCCCGCCGGCAGCGGGTTGCCGCGAGGGGAGCCTGGCACCCGAGCCTCTCCGCCGGAACTGCAGCGGGGCAGCCTCCGCGTAGGCCTCCCATACTCCGGCAACCTGCGGGCCGGAGATGGAAGGGCCTGGGCGGGGACCACGATTCACCCTCCCACAAAAGTCGGCTGTGGTTGTCTGTCTCTGCCTCCCCTCCTGAGGGGAAGGTTTATCAGGGCGCAGGGAGCCAGAAGACAGTCTGAAGACGAATGCCTGCTTCCAAAAGGCTTGCCTACGGTATGGGCCATCGCTCCCGGAGCAGCGCCATTGCTCCTGCTCCCAGGCTCCCAGTCTCCCACACAACACTGCTCTTGCTCACACATGTCGGCCAGCTGGGTCACTAGACCCTTTGGACTCTCCCTTGGCATGTAGCCTTCTCCCTCCTCACACAACGGCCTCGCTGCTGTTGCTGTAATTCCTCTTGTCTCCTGGGAGAAATGAGATTTCTTTCCCAGGACTTCTACAGCCCGCATCTGCCACGTTTCAAAAACAGGGAGAAAAACCTTGTCAAGATCTGGCGTGCTGGGATTTTTAGTGGGCAGGGCCTGTAGAAGAGGCGATTTACTTTAATACTAATGTAGCTGGAGCTTCAGGGCCCCTCATTTCCAGGGCTCCTCCAAGACCCTGTACTGAATTTGGACTCATCATTAGATATTTTTGTTAAAGAGTCCCCTGCGCCGCCAACTGTTTACAAGTCTGAGCCCCAGAAACCCAGCTCTGCCCTTGGAACATACACGGAGCATTTTGTGTAGGATCAAGTCATCAAGACAGGGACCGCCTTACTTGTTTTGACCAGGAAACAGCAAAGGATTTGGAGTCAGAAGTCCCAGCTTCCCCACCTTGTTAATAGTGTGTGAATTTGATCAAGTCTCTTAACCTCACCTGATTCCTGTTTCTTTATAAAATTAGAATAGCAATGCTATATTCTCTGCTTTCCTCACCACGGTTGGAGGGTCAAGCAAGATAATATATGTAAAACTGTAATATTCTCCACAATGTCACTTGTCACAATTAGTGGGAGAAACTTAGACTCCAAGAAAGTTCCAAGTCTTCCACACACAGATCTGGAGTCCAGGTGTCCTGGCTCCTCGCCCTGAACTTCTTGGCTGGGCCAAAGGGCCTTTCGGTAAAGTGCTTTGGAATAAAACAAGATGAACATGAATCATAAGAATGATTATTGATTTTTCATTCCTTGGGCAGCAAAAATCATGGCTGGCACTCTTCCCACTTGGAAACCAATTGGCTTGTATTCTATCAATTGTGTCTCTGGTGAGGTCAGGAGTCTAAGATTTGGGCTTTGGGCCAGAGCATAAGAGAACCTGCCCTTGGTGCTTTTTCTTTGCCTCCTCTCCCAATTCATCCTCCCCTTCCTTCCAATTTTCTGCCCTGTGCCTTGGAGCAGAGCCTCAGCATTCCACAACCCCAGCCTGAGCTGGTGACAAGGCATAATCCTAGCTATGAGCTTTCCGCATGGCCTCAGCCCTTCCCTGGGTGGCCAGTATTCCAGCACCAGCTCATATAGAACACCTACTGTGCCTGGAATGCGTTAACCGAAGTGTGGTAATTGAATTCCTAGTGTATGTGGAGTAACTTTAGATGGCGTACAGATGAACATATTATTTTCAAAGTTATGTATTTTAATGCATATTGGAAATATTGTTTTTAAATTTTTAAGATAGTAACATAAAGACTTCTTCCTGTCCTTTTTTTTGGTGGGGGGGCAGATTTACTGTTCCTTATTTACTTATATATTTTTAATTGAGGTAGAACTTACAGATAATAAAGTATACATATCTTGAGTGTACAGCTTGATGAATTTTTACATATGTATACATAGTATACATATCATACATATGTGTGTATACATGTATGTATCATGTAACCACCACCCAAATCAATATCTCTAACATCTAGCAAGTTCACTCAAAGTCAATATTCTCCAAATGTCACCAGTATTCGGAGCTCTGTTGCCATAAAAAAGTCTAGCCTGTTTTTTGGAGTTGATGTATGTGGAATCATACAATATGTACTCTTTTTCATCTCGACATTATGTCTGAGATTGATTTATAGTGTTGAGTGTAATTTAAAAATTTTTATTGCTATTTAGTATTCCATTGTATAAATATACCACAATTTATCCTTTCTATTTCTAATGGGCATTTGGGTTGTTTCCAGTTTTTGACTATTATGAATAAAGCTTCTTCAAACATTCTTGTGCATAAGTTTTGGTGGATATATACATTCATTCCTCCTTTGTATATTTCCAGGGTTGGAATTCTTGGATTAGGATATAAATGTATTGAACATTAATAGCTATTGCCAAATAGGGTTGTCAGTGTTTTTGGATTTTGGCCATTAGAATAAATGTGTAATGATAGCTCATTGTTGTTGTTATTTTTTTCATTGTTTTAATCTGCAAATATTTTCTCACAGTCTATGGCTTGTCTTCTCATTCTCTTGCTATTGTCTTTTACAGAGCAGAAGTTTTTTATTTTACTAAAGTCCAGTTTATCAATTATATCTTTCATGCCTTTGGTGTTATATCCAAAAAGTCATTGCCACATCGGAGGTCATCTAGGTTTTCGACTATGCTATCTTCTAGGAGTTATATAGTTTTGTGATTTACATGTAGGTTTATGATCTATTTTGGGTTAGTTTTCTATTTTGTAAAGTACATAAGGTCTATGTCTAGATTATTATTATTTTTTTGTATGTGAATGTTTAGTTCCAGCACCATTTGTTGAAAAACTGTCTTTGCTACATTGCATTGTCTTTACTCCTTTATCAAAGATCAGTTGACTAAATTAATGTGGATCTGTTTCTGGCCTCTCTATTAAGGTCCATTGATCGATTTGTTCATTCTTTTGCCAATACCACACTATCTTGATTACTACAGATTCAAAGTATGTCTTGAAGTTGAGTAATGTCAGTCCTCCAACTTTGTTCTTCTTCAATACTATATTGGCTATTTTGGGTCTTTTGCCACTCCATATAAACTTTCGAATCAGTTTGTTGATATCCATAAAATAACCTGGTGGGATTTTGATTAAGATTGCTTTGAATCTATAGTTCAAAATGGCAAGAACTGATATCTTTGCAATATACAATTTTCCTATCAATGAACATGGAATCTCTCCATTTATTAAGTTCTTTGATATCTTTCATCAGAGTTTTATAGTTTTCCTCCCATAGTTCTCATACATATTTTGTTAGCTTTATACTTAAGTATTTCATTTTTTTCAGTGCTAATGTAAATGATAATGTCGGTGTTTACAATTGCATTTTTATTATTTACAAGTTTCGAAACAGTTCGTGACCAGCAGAGTGCTTTGGGGACTTTTTTTTTTTTTTTTTACAATAAGTGAAGTATTTCTTTAAGAAAAAGGCACGTATTCCTTCCAATAGGTAAGAAAAACTTCCCATCCCCCCCTCTCCCCTGTGGAGACTCAAATGGTTACCCTAGAAACACGTTGCAAAGCAAGCCTTAGCCTCCCTTACCCCTCCCCCAGCAGCTGGGGTGAGTCTAATGTTCTCCTCATAGATCATTTGATCTTGAAGTCCTTCAAGGCTGATTCCAAACTCTTCACATCCCAGATGCCCAGGCCGCGGTCCATGCTATGCTGGTAGTGCAGAACTGTGAGCCTTGGCCCTGCCCCAGCTGATGCTGTTCTTGTGCAGTCTAGAATCGCCCCACTCGCTGCGCTGCCCTCGGAGAGGGCCTTCTTATCGAGGTTCTGGAAGTGCTCGCGGAAGGTCAGGCCGCGCTGCAAGCTCTACTTGGGCACATCTAGCTGCCCACAGAAGCTCAGCGTCCCCATGGCCACGTTGTAAGTAAAAAGCACCAGAAAACTGTCGTGGCCTGCGGCCACCAGACTGTTTTCTGTGATGAAGGTCAGGGCCAGAAGCGGCAGCGTTTCAGAGGCCAGTCTCCACCGCTACCTCCTTGTCGGCATCGGCCAGGCACACAGTACTATAGTGGCTGACCCAGACCATGCGGCTACCACTGGCTGAAAAGCAGACGCCATGCACCCAGCTGCAGCTACTGCTGGACTTGAATATCAGCTCTCCGAAGGGCATCTCGGAGTCCCGTTGAGTGGGTGCCGGTCGCTCCTCCGCCTCCTTGATGTAGGCTGAGAAGATTTGTCACTTTAAGTTGCAGGAGCCTGCGGTCAGGAGCACGTTGTTGGGATGCCAGTCTAAGCTGGGGACAGTGGAGCGAATGGGCTTCTTGATGTACTTGCACACCCACTAGCAATTTTCTTGCTCAAAATAGCAGATGGCGATGACGTGGGAGCCGCTGCCGCCAGCGAACTTGTTCTCATTGGGGTCCCAGCACACACAGTGAGAGGCACTATTGATCTGTAGGATGACAAGCGTGGGCTTCCACGTGTGGCCCTTCAGTGTCCACTCCAGGCGTTGCTGTCTGTGCCGCAGGTAATGCTGCGGTTACTCTCAGAGGCCCAGTCAATGCCTATCACCTCCCTATTGTGGTCTTTGAGCTCAAGCACCTTGACCCACTTGGCCCTGAGCATCTCATAGATGTGCAACTCCCGGGGTCGTTGGGGCAGATGGCAATCTGCGAGGGGTCATTGTTCCAGGCGTTGCAGCTGGTGGGCTCCAACAGGAAGCCGTGGTAGGCCATGGCTTCTCTGCTTCTCTGGGTGTCCCAGCCCCCAACTCTGGGCAGTGGATGCACCATACCGGCTCTGGCACTCGCAGCCACTTCTTCCAATGATAATGTGTTTTTAATTTCAAATTCCTCTTGTTCATTCCTGATATATAGGAAAGCAATTGCCTTTGTATATTAACCGTGTATCCTGCAGCCTTGCTATAATCATTTAGTAGTTCCAGGCCAGGAGTTTTTTGTTGGTGTTGATGGTATGTTCAGATTTTCTACATAGACAATCATGTCATCTGCAAACAAAGACAGTTTTATTTCTTCCTTCTCAATCAGTATATCTTTTCTTTTCTCCTTTTATTGCATTACTAGGATTTCCACTAGGATGTTAAAAAGTAGTGGTGAGAGGACATACTTACCTTGTTCCTAATCTTAGTGGGAACACTTCAAGTTTTTCACCAGGAAGTATAATGTACATTTTTTTGGTAGATGTTCTTTATCAAATTGAGGAAGTTCCCCTCTGTTCCTAGTATACTGATAGTTTTTATCATGAATGGGTATTGAATTTTATCAAATGTTTTTTATACATCTATTGATATGATCAGGTGATTTTTCTTCTTTAATCAGTCGATGTGATGGATAACATTAATTGATTTTTGAACCAGCCTTGCCTACCTGGGATAAATCCTGCTTAGTTGTGGTGTATAATTCTTTTTATATATTGTTGAATTCAATTAGCTAATATTTTGTTGAGGATTTTTGCATCTCTATTAATGAGAGATATTGACCTATAGTTTTTCTTTCTTGTAATGTCTTTGGTTTTGGTATTAGGGTAATGCTGGCCTCATAGAATGAATTAGGAAATATTCTCTCTGCTTCTATCTTCTGGAAGAGAATGTAGAGAATTGGTATAATTTCTTCCTTAAATATTTGGTATAAATCACCAGTGAGTCCATCCAGTCCTGGTGCTTCTTATTTTGGAAGGCTTTTAATTATTGATTGAATTTCTTTAATAGATATAGGCCTATTCAGATTGTCTATATCTTGTATGAATTTTGGCAGATTGCATCTTTCGAGGAATTGGTTTATTTCATCTAGGTTATCAAATTTGTGGGGATAGAAGTGTTTATAATATTCCTGTATTATCCTATGGGATCCCCTTTTTCTTTTCTGATAGCAATTTGTCTTCTCTCCTTTTTTCTTAATTAACTTGGCTACAGGCTTATCGATTTTATCTATCTTTTCAAAGAACCAGCTCTTGGTTTTGTTTATTTTCTCTGTTAATTCTTTATTTTCAATTTCATTGATTTCAGCCTTGATTTTTATTTCTTTTCTTCTGCTTAATTTGGACTTAATTTGCTCTCCTTTTTCTTGTCTCCTAAGGTAGAAGTTTAGATTATTGATTTTAGATTTTTCATCTTTTCTAATATATGTATTTGATATAAATTTTCCCCAAAACAATGCTTTTGCTGAATCCTACAAATTTTAAGAAGTTGTATTTTCATTTTTATTTAGTTCAAAATAATTAAAAATTTCTCTTGAGATTTCTTTGTTGACCTATGTATTATTTAAAGGTGAGCTATTTAATCTCCAAGTAGTTGAGGATTTTCCAGCTATCTTTCTGTTATTGATTTCTAGTTTAATTTCATTGTGATCTGAAAGTAGACATTGTATGATTTCTAACTTTTTAAATTTGTGAAAGTGTGTTTATGGCCCGGAATGTGCTATATCTTGGTGAATGTTCCAAGTACATTTGAGAATCTGTGTGTAATCTGTTGTTGTTGGATGAGTAGGCTATAGATGTCAATTATGTACAGTTTATTCACAGTGCTGTTGAGTTGACTATGTCCTTACAGATTTTCTGCCTGCTGGATCTATCTATTTCTGGTAGAGGGATGTTAAAGTCGCCGACCGTAATAGTGGAGTCATCTATTTCTCTTTGTAGATGTATCAGTTTTTGCCTTCTGTATTTTGATGCTCTGTTTTTAGGTCCAAACATATTAAGGATTGATATATGTTCTTGGAGTATTGACTCCTTTAGCACTAATTAATGCCACTCTTTACCCCTGTTAACTTTCCTTGCTCTGAAGTTAATATAGTTATCTGTCTGAAAATTTTATACTCATGCTTTGTCTAAAATTAATATAGCTATCCCACTTTTGTTTGATTAGTGTTGCATGGTCTTTCTCCATCCCATTAATGTGAATCATATGTGTCCTTATATTTAAAGTGGGTTTTTTTGTAGGTAATATATCATTTGATCTTGTTTTTTGATCCACTCTGATAATCTTTGTTATTTAATTGATGTATTTAGACCATTGATGTTTAAGGTGATTATTAATGTGTTTGGATTAATATCTACCATATTTGTTACTGTTTTCTATTTGTTGCCCTTGTTCTTTGTTTCTATTTTTGTCTTCCACACTTTTTCTGCTTTTTGTGATTTTAACTGAGTATTTTATATAAATTTATTTCCTCTCCTTTCTTAGCATATCATTATACTTTTTTCCCCACTTTTTTTTAGTAGTTAACCTACAGTTTGCAATATATATTTAAAACTAATCCAGGTCTATTTCAAATAACACTATATCACTTCATGGATAGTGCAAGTACCTTATAATAACAAAATATTTCTAATTCCTCCCTCCTCCTGTGCCTTGTATCATTGCTGTCTTTCATTCCACTTATGCATAGGCATAAAAAAAAAAAATAAATAATAAATAAATGATAAATACTATATATACACAGAGAGAATCAGGTACATTGTTGCTATTATTATTTTGAACAAACTGTTATGTTAAATCGATTAAGAATAATAAAAATAAGTATTTTTATTTTACCTTCTCTTATTCCTTCTCCAGTTCTCTTCCTTTCTTTGTATAGATCTCAGTTTCTGACCTATCGTTTTCCTTCTATCTGTAGAACTTTTTATTTCTTGCAAGGCAGGGCTACTAACAACAAATTATCTCAATTTTCATTTGTCTGAGAAAGTCTGTATATTTCCTTCATTTTTGAAGGGTAATTTTACAGGGTACAGAATTCTAGGTTGGTTTTCTTTTTCTTGACACTTTAAATACTTCACTTCCTTTCTTTTTGCTAGTATGGCTTCTGAGAAGTTGAACATAATTCTTCACTCCTCTATAGATAAGGATCTTTTCCCTCTGGCTTCTTTTAAGATTTTTTTCTTTATCTTTAATTTTCTGGAGTTTGAATATGATATACTTAAGTGCAGGTTTCTTTTGTTTGTTTGTTTGGTGTTCTCTGAATTTCCCAGATCTGTGATTTACTGTCTGACATTAATTTTGGAAAATTTTCAATAATTTTGCTTCAAATATTGTTTCTGTTTCTTCTCCTTCTAATATTTCTATTATGTGTATGTTACACCTTTTGTAGTTACCACACAGTTTTTGCGCATTCTGTTTTATTTTGTTTTGTTTCATTTCTCTCTTTCAATTATTATTCTCTTTGCTTTTCAGTTTTGGGAATTTCTATTGTCGTATTCTCAAACTCGGGGATTTTTCCTCAGCCATGTCCAGTCTGCTAAATAGCCCATCAAAGGCATTCATTTGTTACAGTGTTTTTGGCCTCCAGCATTTCTTTTTGATTCTATTAGAATTTCCATCTCCCTGCTTATGTTATCTATTTGTTCTAAATCCCTTAACATATTAATCATACTTAAAAAAAATCTCTAGTCTGTTAATTCTAATATTTATGCCATATCTGACTCTGGTTCTGATGCTTATTCTGCCTCTTCAAACTGTGTTTTCTGCCTTTTAGCATGCCTTGTAATTATTTGCTGGAAGGCAGATATGAAGTACTGGGTAAAAGGAACTGTGGTAAATTGATCTTTAGTAATGTGGAGATGAGATGTGGGGGTGAAGGAGCATTCTATTGTTCAAAGATTATGTCTCAGTCTTTCAGTGAGCCTGTCCCCCTAGACTGTGAACTTCACCAGTGCTTCTTAGTTTTCTTTCCCAGTTGGGTGAGACAGGATGGCTACAAGGGACTGGAGTTAGATATTTCTCTTTCCAGTTAGGTTAAGATCTGATAAAACCCAGGTAAAATTGTTTCTCCTGAGGGCAAACCTTGTTAAGAGGAACAGAATGCTCTGGTGTTATCCATTTATATGGTTCCTTTTCCCTTCCCCCTGTCAGAAGCATGAGGGGATTTTTCTCTGATATTCAAAGCAAGGACCTGGTAGAGCTCCTGAAGATAACACTCACAAAAGTTTGGGGACACTCTATGACTAGATCTCCCTGGAGTTTTTAACTCTCAGTGATGTCCACACTAAGCCTCCAGCAATTTGTCAATTACAGTTCAGGTTTTCCTTCCCCAGTCCTGGTTCCATTGGCGGTTTCTGCTCAGGTATGTTGTGATTCTCTGTATCTGGCTGTCTGTCCAATGTGGGGGGCAGTGGTTTGCCCTGTGACCTCACTTCTCTAGTAGACATAAGAGTTGATTTTCCAGTTTGTTTAGCTTTTTACTTGTTTTTAGGATAGAGTGATGACTTCTGGGCTTCTTACATGCTGAGTCAAAAACCAGAAATCCTCTATTTCTTTTTGTTGTTCTCTGTTTTTGCCTGCCCTGCTTTGCTATACTATTTTATTTAACTTATTATTTCCCCAATTTTTTTGTGGTAAAATACATTTAACATAAAATTTACTATCTTCACCATTTTAAAGTGTATAATTCCATGGTATTAAGTACATTCATAATGTTGTGCTGCCATCATCACCATTCATCTCCATAACTCTTTTCATCTTGAAAAATGAAAACTCTGTACCCTTAAATGATAAGACCCCATTCCTCCCACCTCCAGCCTTTGGCAACCACCATCCCACTTTCTGTCTCTATAATTTTGACTGTGCTAAGTACTTTATACACGTGGAATCATATCTTTTGTCTTTTTTGTGACTGATTTATTTCACTTATTGTAATGTTCTTAATGTTCATCCATATTGTAACATATGTTATAATTTCCTAACTTTTTAAGACTAAATAATATTCCATTGTATGTATCTACCACATTTTGCTTATCCATTCACTCATTGACGGATACTTGGGTTGCTTCTACATTTTAACTATCGTGAATAATGCTGCTCTGAGCATGGGTACATAAATATCTCTTTGAGACTCTGCTTTCAATTCTTTAGTGGAATTGCTGGATCATGTGGTAATCCTATTTTTAATTTTTTGAGGAACTACTATACTGTTTTCCATAATTGCAATGCCATTTTACATTCCTACCAACAGGGCACAGGGGTTCCAATTTCTCCACATCCTTATCAACACTTGTCACTTTCTGTTTCTTTTTTTGATAGTGGTCATCCTAATGGTTATAAGGTGGTATCACATTATAGTTTTGATTTGTATTTCTCTAGTAATTAATGATGTTGAACATCTTTTCATGTGATTATTGGCCCTTTATATATCTTCTTTAGAGAAAGGTATATTCAAGCGCTTTGCTCATTTTCAAATCGGGCTGTTTTGCTGTTATTGTTCGGTCTCTGTTTCTTTTTGAGTGAGTTTTGATAGTTTGTGTTTTTCAAGGAATTTTAAATTCATCTAAGTTGTAAAATTTATGGATGTTCATGTTTGTAGTATTTCTTTTAATGTCTTTAGGGTCAATAGTGTTGTCCTCTCATTTTTATTATTATAATTTATGTCTCTTCTCTCTCTTTTTTTCTTGGCAAATCTAGTAAGAGGTTTTACTGACTTTTTCACTGAAAGAATTAGCTTTTGGTTTTATTGATTTTCTCTATTATTTCTTCTCCATTTCATTGATTTGTATTCCATCTTTATTATTTTTCTTCTTTCTGCCTGCTTTGGGTCTAATTTACTCTTCTTTTTCTAGTTTTTTTTTTTTTAAGGTAAAAGTTTAAATTACTAATTGAATTTTTTCTTATTTTCTAACCTAAGTATTTAGTACTATGTTTCCCACTAAGCACTACATAATTGCATCTCACAAACTTTGATATGTTTTCATCTTCATTCACTTCAAAATATTTTCTAATATGTGTTATGACTTCATGGTTGATCTATGGGTTATTGAGAAGTGCTTTGCCTAGTTTCCAAATATTTATAGATTTTCCAGATGGCTTTCTGTTATTGATTTCTAATTTAATTCTGTTGTGGACATAGATTATACTTTCCATGATTTCAGTTCTTTTACATTTTCTAAGGTTTGTTTTATGGCCCAGAACATGGTCTATTTTGGTGAGTGATCCATGTGCAGTTGAAGAGAATGTGTATTTTGCTATTGTTGATTGAAATGCTCTAAAAATGTAACTTATGTTAAGTAGGTTGATAATGTTCTTCAGCCTTAATAATTTTCTGTTTACTTATTCTATGGATTTTGAGAGAGTGGTTATGTTTTTATACTGTGATTATGTATTTATCTATTTCTCCTTTTAGTTCCATCAATTTTTGCTTCATGTATTCAAAACTCTATTTAAAAATTATATGCCCTATTAAAAATATATATGTAAATTAGTGTTCACATATAAATAAATCTGGAGGACTATACTCTAAATTATTAACAATGGTTACTGAGGGGGATTATTGGAGGCTTTAATTTTCTATATAAAATAGTTCTATAATTTTAAGTGTTTTATAATATTCTTTTTTATAGTATTCTTTTTGAAACTTGAAAATATTAAGATATGTTTTATAGGAAGAGAGAGATTGTTGCAGGCCTATGAATGTGTCCTCTCAGCCTGCAAAGCATTCTCTGGTCCATCTTGGAAAAAAGTCAGCTGGACAGTGTCTGCCTGTTCTGTTCTTGCCGAGCTCCCAGACCGTGGCCCACACCTCCTGCTTCTGCTTGTTAACCAGCCCTTCCTTCCTCACCTCCTGTCATCTGGCTTTGGGCCCAGGTCCTTGGAAAAGATACATCTTTCTGAGGTCACCAGGTGGCCTGCCACTCAGCAGGCTTTCTACCATGTCACTTGACTGTACTGAGCAAATTTTGCCCACTTTATTTTCAGGATATTTCTTGGATGTTTTCCATTTTCCAGACCCTTATTCCCTCAAGACATTTCCCCTCTCTCAACGCTGGGCCACCTCTTACTTTTCCCTCAAGAGTCAAGGCAAGTGTCTGTCTCTGGGAAGACTTGCGTGACCCCATCCGCCATTTGCTCCCACCACTTCCTGCAAAATACTCATCACTCTTGTTAACAACTGGCTCCCATGCTGACTGGAGGTCCTGCGAGGGTGAGGCTTATGTCCACCTACCGCTGCTATTAACTCACTTACATGCCGATTCCCAATTTGCCTCTTTGTAGCCAGTCCCTCCTGTATTTAGCTCCCAAATGAATCACTTAAATCATGTCACTCCCCAGTTCAAGAATCTACAATGACTCCCTAGTGCCCACTGAATCGAGTTCAAACTCTTGCTCTTGGGTATATTTAATTACATCATAAGGAAAGATTTCTGTTCAGTGAGGTAAACAAACTTAAGAGTGAGATGACAAAATGGGAGAATATTTTTACAAGGTCTAAAACTAGTAAAGGATAGAATCTTCCAGGATCTCTTGCAAATCAGCATCCACAAAGGCATCCACCTCAATTGAAATATGACCAAATGATATGAAAAGACAATTTTATATAAGAGGAAATCTTAAAGACAAATCAGCAAATGCAGAGGTGCTCAAACTCTTTAGTGATCAGATGAATGCAAATAAAATAACAAGATAATACTTTAGTCAGACTAGCAAAAGTTAGACAGCTTGATAGTGTCAATCATATGGGTATATAAGAACCTCCTGCACTGCTTGTGGGAGCATGGACTGGTGCAGACATTGTTGAGAAAACTATGGCTGTATTAGTCAAACTGATATAGATATATTTATACCCTATGACCTAGTAAATCCACTCTTGGCTCCTAGGTATATAATCTAAAACGATTCTCACCAAATCCATAAGAAGACAAGGCTGAGGATGTCACTGCAGCACAGTTTTGTGGGATGGGAATTGGGTACAGCAGGGCATTCTTTCATGGGAGAGTGGAGAGGCCAAGGGCACAGGATGCCCCATGGAGCACCACATAGTAGTTAAAGCAGCTCCATGTTCATAGAGAAACCTGGCTGGACCTTAAAACCATAGTGCTGGGTGAAAAGAGGACCAACAGAGCAAGGCCTACAAGAAATACACACACACACACGAAAAACCAACTGCAAAGATATTTTGAGAAATTTGTTTATAAATGGGATATTAAATATTATTGCTAATTTTGTTGGGAGTGATGATGGCATTGCAGTAGGAAAATGTTCAGTGTTGGAGGGGAAGCATAACTGAAGAACATGGGGTGAAATGGCACGCTGTCTGGGATTTCCCTTAGTTCAACAAAGGGAAAAAAGAGAAAGATGAGACAATGTATTTTGGGCAAAGATTTAAGCAAAACTTCAAGGCAAAATCTGGATAATTATCAAGTCTAGGAGATAAGTATATGGGGGGTTATTGTATTATTATCTCTAGTATATGTATTAATTTTTATAATAAATTTAAAACAATATCAATAATCCATATTTTCAAGAACATGTTCACACAAAAAGAAACACGTTAAACATGTTTGAGTGGTTATCTATGGGGGGAAGAAAGTAGGAATAAGGAATGAGGACAAAAGGGAAGGAAGGAAGGAAGGAAGGAAGGAAGGAAGGAAGGAAGGAAGGAAGGAAGGAAGGAAGGAAGGAAGGAAGGAGGAAGGGAAGGGAAGGGAGGGAGGGAAAGAGGGAGAGAGGGAAGGAAGCAATAATGCTCAGTGGTAATCTGCCCTGAACTGAGGAGGATGGTTAATTTAACCTTCTGCACCTAAAGTCCCCCCCGCCCCGCAAAAAAGAGGAAATTGATATCCCCTATAACTACCATGACATTTTCATTTTTTCTGTCTAAGCCTCCAACCTTTATTCCTGTGCATAGCTGTCACCATGACAAGTTATTTTACTTTACGCCTTGTTTAAGTAACAGGAATGAACTTTTGCTCACTAAATGCCAGCCCTGGGCTAAGATCTGTTGGTCTGTGATCTCAATTTATCCTCTCAGTAACATTGTGAAGTGTCATTATCTCCATTTTACAGATGGGAAAACTAAGCTCAGAGAGAAGATTCTTTGTCTGGACCCTTACTAAATCACAAAGCTGAAATTCCAAACCTCTTGGCCTCAAACACCCAAGATCATATGATTGCATCAAGCTGGCCCGACAGCTTCATCATCATTATTTTTAAGTCCTGCCTGTGATTTATTATATTGATATAGGGTAATTTACTGTGATTTGCTAACTGCTCTCTGATTTCTGAGAATTTGGGTTCTTTCTAGTTTTTGTTGTTGTTGTTCTTTTGCTTTCGTAGATAATCCTGCAAAGAATATCTCCAGGTTTAGAGCTTTTTGCTTCTTTTAAATTATTCCCTTATGAGGAGTGGGGTTATTTTGTGTTCACCCTAGAGAGTGGCCCTCCTTATGGCAGTTAATTCACATTAAGGGAGTTTTCATGAGAGGAAATGCAGGGAGTGGGGGCGAGCAGGGCATCTGTGCAGGGGCAGGAAATACAGGGGGAGTTAGGCCTCAGGCCAGGCAGGAAGTTGGATCCGGATTAATTTCTGTGGTCTTCACATTTTCCTACTGCCTTCTGGGATCAGGTGGGGAATGGGTTTCTGGCAAGCTCGAAGACAGGGCTAAGGCAGCGGAACATGAAGCTGCTGTTTGTGGGAGGTGGACAGCTGGGACTAGCTGGGGCCCCAATAGCTCTCTAGCCTTTTGGCAACTGCCCTGGCCAGCCTAGGAGGGGTCAGCTGGGGATAGGCAGCAAGTAAATATAGATCCAGGGAAGGAAGCCAGGCAGCCCAACCCTGCACTGATCTCTTGCTGGAAGGTCAGGGAGGGTGGGGAGGGAGTATGTCCTGGCATCTTCCTCTCCAGTGGTGGGTGACACCTGGCCCAGCAGCCCCCTAGAATTGCTGCAAGCTATTGGGGGTGGGGATGGTCCAGGAGAGGGCAGAGGCTCCAAGGGTATCAGAGTAGGGGTTAGTGGGTAACTGATCAAGAGATGCTATTCCTCTGTGACTAACAACAAACTGTGTCTCCTCTCTGCTGATCCCTTTCAGAGATGTCGCCCAGCTTGATACGTCCAGGCTAAGGGTCTGACTGGTCGCCCAGCTTGATACGTCCAGGCCCACTTACAGCCCCTCTCCCCATCCCCATGGCTCTTGCTTATTCTGAAGAGGAAGGATATCTTGAACGTAAACTTGTCTTCCCTTGCTCTCTGCCCCTCACTGAGTGCTGGCCCTCTTCATCCTAGGGCTTAGGGGCTACTAGCCTTATCTCTACCCCAGTTCCAGTGCCACCCCCAGCCTGGCTCTCTTTGCCCCTGCCAGGGCCACAGCCCTGCACCAGCTTCACACCACACATACCATGTCCACCTGGTCCAGCCAAGACCTTTTAGACCTCCAACTCTGGGAGGGGAATTCCAGCAAGGCAATCATTCCACCACAGATGTATTTATTGGCAAAAACTATTCCCAAGCATTGAGGGGAAGGGTGCTAGCAGAGTGGGTGACTTTTTCCCACTTTCTTAGCAGTGTTCAAGGAGGGGCAGGGGTGGGGGGAAGCAGGGACATCCCAATCAGAATAACAATACCAGCAGCTAACATTTATTGAACTTTTCCACTGAGGCCTGAGGCCAGGCTCTGTGTTAAGTTAGCACTTTACATGCACTGTCTCATTTAATTCTTATAACAACCTTAGAGATATGTACCATTATATTCCCCATTTTACAGTTGAGGAAACTGAAGCATGGAAAGTGAAGAGGTGAGAGGCAGCTGTCAGCCTTCAGGGGTGCACCTAAGGGCCTTCCATCAGGAGCCCGTAGCCTCCTTTCTTTTCTGTCACACTATGAGTCTCAGTTTTAACCATCTCTTACCATTTCCAGTTCTTTCAACTCTTTTGATACTTTTGGTTTTGGGTTTTTTTTTTAAAATAAATTTTGTCCATGTTCTGCAGAACCTGCTGTCTCCTATCCCAATTGGTCAAATCTAGGTTCTCCCCAAGATTCGGCTTGGGTGGGGTTGGGTGGGACAGTGGATCTCTAATGGGGGTCATGGGCATGTGTGTGAAGCCAAAGTACAATGATAGCTCTGAGAAAATACATAATCAATAAATTACAAACCTCCCTCCCCTTCCCCTCCCCATCTCCTCCCTCCCTCCAACCCCCATCCAAATATAGAACAGATTGTGTGTTGCTCCCCTGCCCCCCACTCTTAGGTAGGGTCTTGTCTCAGTCACCTCCGTGTCCACAGGGTCCAGGGGCTCAGTAAATGCTTGTGGAATGAATGAATGAGTGAATGAATGAGAGCATGGGGGGAGGAAGGAAGCAAGTACTTAGGAGTGCTGAGTCACAGGCCTGATTGTCTCCTCACATGCACATTGCCCTCACAAGGACACCTCCTTCTGCTCCAGAGAAAAGAGACCCCAGGTAGAGGGTGGGAGCAGAGAAGAGGGAGGGAGGAGTCAGCAAGGACATCTCTAAGCGTGGGAAGGTGGATGACTGAAGTAGAGCACAGAGCTCTGGCCTCAGAGTCAGGAGACCTGGTTCAGATCCCAGCTGTATGGCTGCGTGACCTTGGACAGGCTTGAAGAAGCATGATGACTACTGCATGATAGTCCTTTCAGACTTTACAAAGCCCTTTGTTCACATTTATCTTTGATCCTCAGTAACCATCCAGGAATGTGAGTATTATTATCAATATACCCATTTTACAGAAGAAGAAGCAGAGTCTGAAGAGGTTAAGGAACTTACCCAAGGTCACTCAGCAAGCAGGAACTTGAACCCACCTCCACCAGCTCTACCCTCACTACTACCCCTGTCTGTGCCATGAGGAGGTGAGGCTTAGATCCAAGACTCCCAACAGCTTATCCCCATGTGGCAATGTGGCAACAGGACGGGCTGTAAAGCTAATGCCCTGATGTGGGTTCCACTGGCCATTTCCAGCTAGAAAAGCCAGTCTAACCCATCGTGGAAGGTTTCCTAGACTTTGTTCCCCCACCCACAACCCTGGGGCCTCAGCTTTTGCTTCAGGAGGGACCTGGGAGTCCATGAGATGCCCATGAAATTCTGCTTTTCCTGAGACAGCGAAGCAGGAGAATGGTGGAGGGGGCCTGGGTCTTCCCCTCACACAGGCATGGGCACCTCATCGTATTCATCCTGACCTTCCTCTTCATCAAAGGTTGGTTTGGCATCGTCGGCATCCAGCTGGAGGGCAGGGTAGCAAAGAGAGACGGTCAGGGACCCAGGGGCCAGATGAGCCATACCCTAGTGCCAAGAGGCACTTCCAGAGTTAGAAGAAGGCCTAGCTCTCTTTGAACCTTGGACAAGTCCTGTCCTGTCCCTACAGCTCCTAGGGTTGGTCAACAGGAATGATTTCCAAAGGATAGGGAGCCCTTTGGCGCCCCAGCGGAAGAGGGCCTCCAGGAGGTGGGCAGGGGACTCTGTCACAAGGGCAGCCCTGTAGTGACCTGTGTCATATCGTAGAAGAATGAGCAACTCTGTCCAAAATGATTTGGAAGACCACAGGTGGTAGGGACAGCTCACATGGAACATACCTTGTATGTCTCTTAACCCTCTCACCAACCCAGTCATAATTTCTCTTTTTACAGATGAGCAAACTTAAAGCACAGAGAAATGAGGCCACTTGTTCCAGGTCATACAATAGGATGTGGCAGTGCCAGGATTTGGACACAGGCCCCAGATCCACATCTTAACCATGCAGCTCTCTGTCTTCCTTAATTCTGAGACCCATCCCCTCTGATGAGCCCTTCCAGCCCCAGCTCTGGAGTCCTGCCCTCTCGCCCCTGCCCTCTCTTCCCCCTCCCTCCTATCCCAGGCCTTAGCTACTCACACACTGGAGCTCCAGGTTCCTGAAGATGAGTGGCAGCAGGAGGCGGCGCAGGGGCACTGTGAGGATAAGGACGAAGGGCAGGGCCAGCGAGGTGCTTGGGAAAGATTTCACTGCCCATAGCACTGCCAAGCAGATGATCTGGATGCCCGTGAACAAATGCATGCGCCAGGTCTTTACCTGTGGACAGAGGCTGGGTTCATCACCTGCCCTGCCCCAGCACCCAGCGCCTCCTCCCCATCCCAGGCTGGGCGGCCAGAGGGCTCTGTACCCGCTTGACATAGGGCAAGTCTGGGTGGTACTTGGGTGGCTTCAAGAGAAGCAAGATGCGGTCAAAGAGCTGGATGCCGCTGAGGGATGTGACTCCCATGTAGAGAAAGATGCCAAATAGCACAGCCAGAGGGATGTGGGACAGGATGGGTCCCATGAGGATGGACAGGCCTGTGGGGAGAACCAAACACTCTCAGCCCTATGTGCCTCAGAGGACTGGCACCAGCAGGGGCCAGGGAAGGAAAACACAGATGCCACGTGGAGCGCTTTCTATAGATCCTTTTAATAGCTGTTACCTGCATTTAACAGATGAGGAAACAGACTCACAGGTGAAGCAACTTGCCTAAGCCCACATAGCTAGTAAGTGGCAGAGCAGGGAGTCAGGCCTTCCTGACTTAAAAGCCTATTCCTTTAACCTAGGGGGAGGTCACAGAAGTCAGAAAAGCCCACCTTTTCCCTCATTCCAGCCCAGAATACCTCCATCACTCTCCACCTATCCAAATCCTAACCTTTCTCCAGCTAACCTCAACTTCACCTTCCTTAAGAAACTTCCCTGGTGGCTCTATCAGCAACCAACTGGACTCACAGCTGCTCTAGACTTAGATCAACCCCAGTGACCCTCTGTCTTCTCCTCCTCCACCCCCAGATTATGCCTCAAGCACTGCGCTTCGTATCTATCATAGAGCATCTGAGCTAGAGACCTCAGGGGCATCTAATGAATCCTTTAATGGCACAGACAGGAAAACTGATGCCCAGAGACAAGAAAGGATGCCAAGTTAGCAACAAGACAGAGCCGGAATCCACAGTTTACTGAACTGCTATGTAGAGAAGTAATGGAAGCCCTCTGTCCTCCCCTGCTCAGATGCCCATCTCAGTGCCTTGGGCATTTCCTCCAGAATTTGATCATATGAATAACTGACACTGGGGAGATAGTAGGCTACAGGTGTGTCAGGAGGGTTGAAGGGGGCACTGGATCTTAAGGGGCAGGGGCTGGGGGCCAAGGGCAGAGCCAGAGGGTGGTGGAGAGCGCGGCCAGGCCCTCACTTACCCACGAGCACAGAAACTAGGAGCCCGCTAATCCGCTGCTCCTTGACCTCCTGGATCTGGGCTGCAGCCCCCGGGGCGCTGGCTTTGCCCATGACGGTAAGGGCATTGGCGTGGGTGACAGAACGCACAGTGGTGGCACTGAGCCATGGCATCCCAAAGAGGGTAGCCACTCCACCCATGCCAATGACCAACAGCAGGTCCAGGTGGAAGCCGGAGCCCTTGACCATCTTGCGCTCTGGTTTGCTGATAATCAGCCTAGAGATATGGGAGGTCAGGGGTAAGCAGGGCTCTCTTTCACCCCACCCCCTCTGCCCCCTCCTTCCTTCCCCATACTTGAGTCTCTCCGTATCTCAGTTTATCCTTCTTTGCCCATCTCCCTTGGAGTTCCTTGCTCCCATCCCTCCCACTCCAGACTCTAAGAGCAGAAGTATCTTCAGACATCACCTAGAATGTCCACAGGCAGATTTATTCTGAAGCTAATGAAGCATAGGCTTCAGGGAGCCTCACTGTTACAGGCCCCTTCCAAGATATGGTACCTAATTTTGTAGATCTCATTTTGTATTTTTTCTTAGAAAGGGCTCCCCAGATTATACAGAGGCCTTGCCTCTCCCTGTTCGCAATACCTGCAAGATGGGGGGGCCACATGTTCCTCTGAGAAGATCATCAGTCTTTTGTTCCTGGAGCCTTCCCTTTTCCCTGCCTCAGACTCTCCCAGCCCCAGCTCCACCCTGGTTCTTACGTGGTGATCTGGGACTCAAGGAAGATGAGGATGAAGACCAGCAGTGCAGGCAGGGCGGAGGCGAACATCATCCAGATGGGAAAATGGGAGTGCAAGCCCAGTGGGTGTATGAACCAGCCCCGGGTCGAGGGATTGGACACCTCAAAGCCTTCAGGCACACTGAGTTTCTGTGGGAGGGAGATGCTAGTGAGAACACTGGGGCAGGGGATAGGGAAAGGTGGAGATGGGGAGCCAGGGTCTTGGGTAGTTGACAACTTACTTATATTGGGCACTTTGTATTCTGTCCCCACACTAAGCCTTTTACATATATCTCATTTCCGACTTTATAGATGAGGAAACAGGATCAGAAAGGTTATGAAGCTTGTCCTGCATCACACAACTATTTGGTGGCAGAAGTGAGATTCATACACAGATCTGCCTGACTCCAAAGCAGATTTTTTCCTGCTGCCCTGGGCTAAGGAGTAAAAAGGGATAACTTTACCCAGGCCCTTGCTTCAGCCAGAGGGGTCCTATAAGGCTGTGGGAGGAATGGCTTCAGGTTTGGGAAAGCCATTCTGGGGGAATGAAATGAGGGTGGGAGGAAAGGGTCACCTGGGTGTAGGTGTCCTGGATGGAGAAATCCACCATGACCATAATCAGGATGGAGATAGGAACCCCGAAGTCTCCGATAACCCGTCGCAGCTGAGAGCAGGCGGAGGAACCAGCGGTTAGTACCCAGTTGTTCCCCACCTCCCACTTACCCCCAATCCTGCCCCGTATTCACCCCAGGGGCCCTGCTCTTCCCAGAGGATCTGCCAACATCTAATACCCTGTCTTGCACCTCAGTGTACTTGCCTCCTTTCTTCTTCCCTTGGCCCAGCTCCACCCCACATCTTCTCCACTTCCTTCCAAGCACTGTCCCTGGCTCCCCACTAGGTCCTCAGCCTGGGTATGCTGAGAAAGGGAGATGGGCTTGCCTGACGAGTGAGATTGTGGGCGAAGAGGGGTCCGGGGAGGCTTGGAATTGGGAATGAATTGGGAAGGAGAACTAACGGCATTGGGGAAGCAGGGAGTGATACTTTGGACTGGAATAGGGCTATGTAGGCAAGAGTAGGTGGAGATGATGTGCTGACCTTGCCAGGGAAATAAGAGCTGTTCTTGAACTTGCGCAGTATCATGGCGAAGAAGAAGGTGCCGGCCATGAGCACAAGGGAGAGGAGGGCTGTGTTGGGCAGAGGGGCCTGATCTTTGAGATCTATCGTCACGTTGTGGTAATAATGCCTCTGCAGTGGGTGCTTCTGGAAAATCTGCAGCAGAAAACCAGGCATCTTGTTCTCTCTCATCCATCCATTCTCCATTCATCATCTCTCTATCCATCCATCATCCGCCCATCTAGTTTTTTTCAACTGACATGGTAAGAGAGGGGCAATGGGATTCTACAGTTTGTTTTTCAGGAGTGAAGACCAGGCTAGGCTTGGGTGGAGTGGCCACGAGGCAATGAGTGTGTGTGTGTAGCGGGGGGCACCCGGGGTCCAGGAGACAAGAGAAGGCTGGAGGGCAGGACACATGTGCCAAGGAGGTTCCTAAAAACGGTTTCGAGCACTTGGAAAGACCCATCAACCAACAGAATCAAGGGCAGACATACAGTGTCCACGCTTCCTCCATGTAAAATGCGGATACTGAGGCATGCATCGTTTAACATGACAGAAATGAAGGCAAGCGCAAGAGCGGGAGGGTAGACTTCAGAGCCTCGAGAACCCCCACTGCCCCCACCACACATGCAGTTTCCCCTTTCTTGGCCCATAGTCACTCTGTGTGGTTATAAACATGGACATGTGCATACAGAGGTGCCTTCTTATGCACGGTCACTCTGCATAGTCATAGCAAGAATATCGGCAGCAGGTGTCAACATATATGTGGTCATAGTCATATACCATGAAAACATGGCCACACAAATGCCATAGAGACATATGTGCAGTGACACACGGTCACATAGTTTACGCCCAGTCTCACACACACACATCCCCATGGCTTGTTCACACTCCCACCTTGATCAGCTTGCTGAAGGTCTCATAGATGAAGATGAGGGAGATGAGGAAGGAGAAGATCTCTTGAGTGTAGCGGGAGATGAAGCGGACCAGGAAGCTGCCTTCGAAGGCCACCACCAGTATCACCAGCAGGATGAGCCAGAAGCCGATCCACACGCGGCCCACGATGTACTCCAGGCCATTACTGTCACAGAACTGCAGGGTGGTCAGAGGGAGCTAGGGTCAGACAAATGGGTCCAGCACCGTGCATCACGCAGGTGGGGCCAGGAGCCAGTTACAGGGTCACAGTGGGTCCAGAACAGAGCTACCGAGAAGAAGGCTTCCTCAAACACGAGCAGGGGCCCTGAGAAGCCAACCACAAGCAGGGGCTGAGCCGCCAGCAGAGCAAAGAGAATGCCCTGTATCGCAGTGGAAGTGAGCAGCTCCGACACCCCCATCTGGTTCCGGGTCTTCTCTCCTGTGAACAGAAGTTACAGTGACGTCAAGGTCACAAGTTCATTTCCAGGGGCCTATGGAGCATTTCATGGGCAGGCTGATGCAGGGGTCCAGAGTGTCAGATGAGGTCAGAAGTCAGGGACCACACAGAGGCCAGAGGGTCAGAGGTAAGAGCTGGGGGCACACAGCATCACTGACCCAGGAGGCCACCGAAGGTGATGGCCGGTGACAGGGCCGCAAAGTAGATGAAGATGACGGCAGCCAGGACCTGGGGGCTGAGTGCGTCTGTGATGTCACTCAAGTAGCGGGGGTAGCGGCGTTCTAGGTCACGCACCAGGCCCCCGAAGAGTTTTCCTGTTCGTCGTAGAGGGTCATCTGGGCCACCAGGGACCCCTGGACCCCCATTCAAATCTGTAGTGAAGGATAGGATCGTGGTCACAGAGGGTAGCAGGGGAAACGGGAGTTGGGGGGATATCATCTCACGGGAATAGGGTAGCCAAGAAGGCTGGGGACAGGGAGACAGGACACTGTAGCATTTGATGGAAAGAGGCAAGGCAGAGCTGTGCTGGGGTTTACTGGGGTGTCTTTGGGGGTTCAGAAAGCCTTGAACTGGCAGGGCAGGTACCTAAGCCCTTGTAGAAGCTGGGGTCTGGCTTGGCAGGGCTGGGCATATAGCGTCTTCGCAGCAGCTCCTTCTGCACAGGCACCAGGCTGAGCAGCGCCTGCTCCGAGGGAACGTCCGAGGGAGGCAGCACCAGACTGCAGTCCAGGAAGCCCTCCAGAGAGTGCACCAGCTCCCTTAGACTCTGGGCCATGTACGCATCCATGCGGAACACCTGGGGGCCAGACGAAGGGTTATGGCTGCCTGGACCTTCTGGACAAAAGAACTCAAGAGTCCACAGCCAGGTCCCCTAAGGACCAGAACCCTCTCACCCAGCTCCTTCTTGCTAGGAACTACTTTGTCTGCTCCCCTCCTTTACCCCCAACTATGGAAGGGCCTTGGGGAATCAGACAAGGCCCTGAAGGGGAAAAGGAGAAAGAACTAAAGCAAACCAGGTGGCTTATAGCAGACCAGATGGAGCCAGAGCAGGCTAGGCCAGACCAGGCCAGACTTGACCAGGGAGAACCAGGTCAGAGTGGGCCAGGTTAGGCCAGGCCATATCAGGCAGGGTTTAACCGGACTCCACGGGCCCTGGACTACACCTGGCCAGACAGGCCAGAGGCAGCTGGATTCGACTGAATGGGCCAAACCATTGAAGCTAAAGTAACTCAGGCCAGCCCAGGCTGGAGAATAGGTCTCAGCTGCCCCCAGCTCCCAGGCTCCCCAAGTCCTCGCTGGCCCCTCCTCACCCTCTCCGACATGAGAGTGGCAGCCGCCCGACCCAGCTGGGTGTAGTCTCTGTAAGGGGCCTCAGGTCCCAGCAGCACGAAGAGGAAGCGCACGGGCACGGGCAGCTCCACGGCGTCCTCCAGCTCCACAGCCTCTTGCAGCCGGACGAAGCCTAGCACTGGCCGCTCCAGGAAGGTGGTGCGGCCTGTTGGGTGGAGGCAGGAACGTGGGGTGGTCGGGCCAGGCTGAGGGGGCACTGCTGGGGTTCAGGCTTAGAGAGAGGCAGCCTGGGCCAAGACAGGAGGCGGAAGCAGGGAGTGTAGAGGGGCGAGCAGTGGGGTACCGCCGCTTACCTACTAGCACAAGGGTGGCCTCAGAGTCGGGGGGGATCTTTTCCAAAATTCCAGATGATGAGCGCCCTTCTGTGTCCCCCTTTCCCTGTTGGGAGGCTGGGGGTGAGGAGCGCACCCAGCTTCCTCCTTCCCTCCCCACTCTCGTTTCTAACCATGTTCGGGTTGGGGCTTTCCAGCTCTCCCACACACCCCTGGCATCACCTGTTCACCGAAGAGCTGTGTCTCCAGCGAGGGTTGTTGGGGGAGCAGAGGCTGTGTGGGGTCCCCTGAACGCGTCACGACTGTGGGCTTCACACCCCCCAGGGCCTCTAGGTCTCCCGCATGGCTGCAGGACACACAGGAGACAAGGGCTGAGTACACTCTCAGGTGGGGCTATCAGCAGAGTGAAGACTGGTGATGTGTGTGTGTGGAGAGGAGGGTGTCAAGAAGGACTTCTTAGTGACCAGACTAGAGAGACCCCGGGGAGAAAGGAGAATCAGCCTCTTCTGAAGGATGCTGTGGATGTAAGCTGGTAGCCTCTGTCCAGAACGTGTAGGTAGAGCCAGAATAGATGGAGGGAAGGGCCTTGATAGTCTGCCCTCCTGGGGACCAGTGGCCTCCAAATTTGAGCATGGAGACATGGCCACCCCTCCAGAGGTATCAGAGGCCAGGGCCATCCTAGAAGAAAAGTGGGCCCCAGGATGGTGGGGGAAGGGCCATGTGGACTTCCGGGGAGAGCTTGGGGCAGGTGGGCTGGGGAGGTGGGCCATTGGGAGTGGAGTCTGGGTCTGGGCAGGCAGGGGCACCTGTGTTTGAGCAGCAGGACCCGGAGCAGCTCGTCTCGGTCCTGAGGCCGGATCTGATCCTCGTAGATAAACCTATCCAGCAGCTGGTTGGCCACTCCGGCCAGGGAGGTCTCTGACAGGTCCAGGAGGACAGTTCCTGCAGGCAGTGGAGGGGTGAGCTGGACAGCTGGACTGTGGCCCTCCTCTCCGCCAAACCTCACACGCAGGGGTCACAGAGGGGCCCAGTAGGGCTCACCCTTGGCGAAGGCTCTCTGCAGCTCCAGGAGGCTCCAGAAGGTGAGATAAGACAGGTGCGGGCGGCCCCAGGCCCCGTCCTCCCCCAAGTTCTCCTCTAGCCGAACCCAGTGTGCTGCTTCCATCCATCGCAGTTCCCGATTCTTCTCATCCATCACTAGTTCCTGAAGCTCCACATAGACCTGCGGCCCCACAGACCTAAATTAGTCCATCAGGCCCAGGACAGGCCGTGGGGATACTGGCAGCCCAGGGCATGGTGGACACTCAGCAGGCTCTGAGAGATATTTGTAAGAAGACCAGGGCCCTGGAGCATTTGGGGGCGAATCCTGAGCTCAGAGGGACCATCCGGAGCTCTAGCCTGGAGTGTGAGTGAGATGGGAAGTGTGGAGAGATGCTGGAGGGTCCTGTAGGTACAGCCCACATTTCTGGCTCTATTCCTCAGCTTCCTGACAAGGCCCCTGGCCCCATTTCAGAGGCATTTAAAGAACCTCCAAACCAAAAGAGGTGCTAGGGTGGGTACTTGGAAAGGAAAGGAGAGGGAAGTCTCTGAGTCATTGGGTCATCTCTTGCCTCCAAGATTATTGAGAGGGCCTGTCGACTGGCTTGCCCTTGGGTTTCTTTGAGACCAGGTGGCCACTTTCAAGGGTCTAGCTGAGGGCAGACCCAATTTCCAAACCAGCGAAATAATCTGGGGCCCAGCAAGGACATGTTGGGCCTGGGCAGAGGTGAGCATTATTTAATGCTGTGCTTCCCTAGGAAGCACCTGACAACCTAGCAGCAATCACAAGGCCTGTGGGCTCAGATTCCAGCAGCCAGTTTCTCTCTGCCCTGTGAACTCTCACCTCAGTGAAGGAAGGCCCAGGTCTCTTAGCTCAGTGGAGACTATTCTCTTCCGTTCTATTGATTTCCCAGGACCCCCACTCCTTCTTGGCCAGTCTGTGGCCTGTTTGAAGCTGTGCCAGTCCCTCTACTCCTCCCCTATTTTGGTAGAATGGTGGGGCCCAAAGGCAACACGGGAAGGAGCTTTGGAAGTGGCTGGGGGACCTCACCTCGTGGGTGCCCGAGTGCGATGTGGTGTGGTAGTCTGTGGCTGTAGGCTCGGTGAAGTGAGCTGAAATCCCAGAGGCTGGTTAGTGCTGCTCCCTGACAATCCTGCGCCACCCACCACGAGCCTCAGAAACCAGCACGGAATGATGCTCCCCTGGGACCCTGGGACCTCCACCCCCATCCCTGCCACTCAGGGGGCTGTGGTCCCCCATGCCTATTCTTGGCCCAGACTGGCCCTGTCACTCTCCCTCTGAGCATGGTGGAGGGCCTGGGAGTCAGCTTCAGTGATGACCAGGAGAGTCATCTCCAAGGCAACTGGGGAGTCCTATATGGCAATTTTCAGGGTTCTCTTAGGGTCTCCTCCCCCTCATGCCACTTTCTGGGATCAGCTCCCTTCCTTCTTCTCACCTGCCTCAACAATCCCACCAGCCCACAGCTTCTCCCTGCTTCCGGGCTGAGCTCTGGGCCCCGGGGTGGTGTCTGCCCTTATATTGCCCCCCCCACCCTACCCCCAGCCCTCATTTCCCACAGGGGCCTCTTATCTTCAATAGCAATTTCCTGCACTTAAGTCCTGTTGACAGTAAATAGGTCCTTACCCGGGCTCCCCAACTAAGACCTTGGACAGGACAAGGAAAGTTTTCTGATATCTCTCTACCCTGGGGATCCCCATGGCCCCCCATTTCTCAGGACCTCTGGACCCTCAAACAGGACGATGTTCCCTGAATGGGCCTAGCACCTGGCCTAGAAGCCAGCATTGAAGGGATATGGATGGCATGTGGGCTCCTGTCCTTGTCCCAGACAGACCTGGCTGCCCTCTCACCAATCTAAGGGGCATGGTGACAGGTGACTAGCTCTGCCCCCAACCCCAGTTCCATCCTGTGATCATTACAAACAAAACTGTTTATCCTTCAATCAGCCAGGATTGTGGGAGAACTGGCCTTGGGGCTCGGGCAAGGGGAGTGTAGAGAAGTGGGGAGGACAAATTCTCTAACTGTCCCTGCCTGGGGCTCAGCTGCTCATTCCAAAGGAGGGACACGGGGCTCACCTTCTGGCTCCTCTATCTGAGGCACAGGAATGCTCAGGTCTTCATATTCCTCCTGCTCTGGAATCTCCTCCAGTCCCTCCTCATAATCGTCCTGTGGAAAGTGGCCATTGGGGCTGGGCTGCGAGGGGTTCCCTGAGCCCCCATGAAGGTAGGAGTCCAGGGCCAGGTTCCCAGAGCCCCCAGGTAGGAGGTCTGCAGATGCCATGAAAGACTCACCAGCGAATCCCCCATGGTGCTGTCCTGATTGTCCGATTGTCCACAGGGATCCGAGCCCCCAGCATAACCCGCACTGCGGGCCCCTGTAAGGGAGGGGTGCAGGCTGAGTGAGGCACAGGGCATCCTGGGGTCTCCTGGTTCTCCCCCAGAGGGGGCTGTATTAGAGTAAAGGGGGACCCCAGGTGTTGGGAGACAGTGGGGTCAGAGGAAGTAATTGTAGGTGTGGGTTTGGAGGCAGGAGCTGGATTTGTAGATGTGAGGGCAGTGTGCAGGGCCAAGAGAGATGGGTCTGTTCAGGGAAGAGGCTGCTTGGTTGGCATCAGTCTAAGGGCGTTTGAGGAGGATCTGAACCCTCTCTGTATTCGCTAGTCTTCACCTGGCTTCTTTTCCTGCCCACCCCCAGGGTAGCATGACCTATTCCCTCTTCAGGGGGCTTAGGTCCCCTGAGTTTCCATGACACACCCTCTTCTCCCAGAAATGACTGCTTTGCACTGGGTATGGGGCTGCAGCATCCTTGGGAGTGGCCCACAGGTTCTGGATGAGGTGGCCCTGCTTCTCTCCCCGACTTCATCTTGAACTCTGCCTCTTTGGCTCTCTCCTCACTTATCCATTGACCTCCATACCAAGCCCTTTCTTGCCCCCAGGGCCTTTGCACACACAGTGGTCCACCTTTTGGATGCCCCTCTCCCACACCTCAGCCCTTCTCATATCTCTGTTCAAATGTCACCTCTTTAAGTTTCCCTGGCCACCCTAACATTCACTAATCCAATTTGTCATTTTTCGGTTTCTCGATTTATTTGTGCATATATTATCCGATGATGCCTCTAGAAGGGAAGACACATGAGGGCAAAGACCTTGCATGTCTCAATCCCCACTGAATCCCATACTCCTAGTAGAATGGTTACACATAGTAACTGCTTGGTAAATATGTGTTGAATGAATGTAAGAATGTGGTCTCCTTGCAGGCTTGGGGCTCTGGGACTGGGGAATCAGGATGACTAGTACGTGGCCAGGAGACCACTGAGTCCTGTGCCTCAGTTTTCTCAGTTGTGTCTCTAGTAAAGAGGAAAGTACGCCCATCCCGGGAATGTGAGGACAAGTCCAAGGGAAGGGTAGGCGTCCCCTAGGGTGGCCCCAGGCTGGGCGTGGAGGGACTTCCTTTCCCCCTCATCTATTGCAGCACAGGGCATTGTGGCGACAGGGATCTGGGTCAGATTGACACATGTGTCCTCTCTGTGCCTGCATGGTGCTGAGCGGTGGGACGCTGAGATGAACAAGACATTGGCCCTGACTGGGAAGACGAACTGGGAACACGTGACAGGCTAAGTGGTTCGGGAGATAACACGTCCCCCAGACAAACCCACATTATAAGCAGAATGTGCTGGGTGCCAGGGGTCTGTATGGCAGAAGGAAGAGTAGGACTCATCGGTGGACGTGGGGACGGAGTGGGGAAATTTCTGGGGAAATGCTGGTGCTGGGCCTAGAAGCTCTGGAGGGATTTGAAAGGCTGAGAGCTGGGGAGGGATAGCCTAGGTGTGAGGAGTGGCAAGCAAAGGAGCAGAGCTAGGGGCATGCAAGACAGGGCTGGGTGTCCTGTCGGGGAAGAGGGCAGGTGGTATATACAGAAAGTACAAAGAACTTTCTTTCTGCAGTCCTTACAGATAGAGACAGGACCATGACCCACCGAATAGAAAGGCAGGGATCCCTGCCTTGGGGTGGTGGTGTGGCAAGTGATGGCTGTGGAAGGGTCCCAGAGCCTGAGGATGAGACGGTCCCTATTGCATGAGACTTGCCCCTTGAGGATCCTGACCATGCACTTGCCTCTCCCTCTTCCGTCCCTCCTTATCCCCTTCTCCCTAGGTTTCCCTGGCAACCTCTTCTCTCGTCTTTATTCTCTTTCTTCCTTCTCTGGCCTTGCCCCCTAGTGGGTCTCAGATCCCCAGCTGCCTCAAGGGTGTTAAGCCTTAGGTGTTAAAAGTCCCACCCATGGGTCTGGGACTGTGGCCTCAGTCTCCCATCTGAAAGGTGGATGGTCAGAGGGACCCTTCAGGGCCAGAGAATGCAGAGATCCTGGCCGCCCGAACAGCCTTGGGTGGCTCCCAGCCTCTCTCTAGGCCTTCGTCATCCCATCTGTACAATGGAAAGGCCTTCCCACCGGGGTTCTGAGACATCAGTGTGAGAGAAGAGGGGAAAACAGAGGTGCCCTGAGCTCAGCTGAGGCCTTAGAGGGTGCACCCATGACCCAGATTGCTACCCCCACCAGGCCCAGCCATTTCCCCCCAGCTGCAGGCCTTGCTCTGCCAGCACTGATAAGAGACTGTTCCCCAATCGTTGCCCTACGTCTGGACGCGCACCAAACACCTGGCCATCCAGCACGCCAGGGCAAGGCCAGATAAGGGTGAGTGGGGCATCTGGAGCCCGGGAGGTGGAGCACAGCTGGAAGAAGCTGTGCGGGGTGGTGACCAGACGATAGGGAGGGCTCCCTGGTGGCATGTACCATCTTTGTGCAATTGCTCCCACATTGCACCCAGCCGTCCTGCCTTATCTCTTATAATCCCAAGCCACTTTGCGAAGTGGGTAATGCCATTAGCCCCATTTCGTGGATGAAAAAGATGAGGTTCAGAGAGGTTTACCCGTAATAGGTAGGTATCGGAGGCAGAATTAAACCCTGGCTTACCTGACTCCGGCTACATCTCTAACCATTACACCGAGTTGCCTTCCAGAAGAGAAAACTGCTATTAGCTGGTTTATTGTTAGTTATTAAGGGCATGGACTTTGTAGTCAGACTGCATGGTTCCAAGTGCTAGCCTTGCCACTTGCCACAGCTGTGTTACCTGTGTAACTGCAGGCCAGTGACTCAACTTCTCTGTGCTTCAGTTTTCTCATCAGTAAAATGGGGGTAATAATGATACCTACCTCATAGACCCGTGATAGCATTAAGTTCACATATATAAATCACTTAAAATAGTGCCTGACACATAAGGAGCTCTACGTAAACGTTTGCCATCATTATCACTGCTACTAGGGATCCATCAAGGTCAGACTCGCTATCTTTGTCCACCTCTTATTTTCCTTCAGTTCCCATGGAATTAGCCTAAGAGCTTTGAGATCCTCTGGTGGCCGGGAATTCCTCCTTTCCCTCCAAACACTCCCTAGGGTGGGGATAGTGCCCGGTCTCCCTGGTAGGCTCCCTGAAATGTCCCAAATGGGAAGCAGTGCCAGCTGACAACTTTTCTCCTAGGAGGGAGATAGAGTGGCCTGGGAGTGACCATGCATGGAGCAAAGAGGAGGCCGGGGGGTGAGATTTGAGTCTGTGGAATCTGAAGGGCTGGTAAATAGGAGCCTGTAAGGACCCACATACACACTCACACACCAGCCACACACACCTCTGCTGCCACGTGCCAGCCTCTTTTTCCTAACACCGGCCAGTTTTCTTGACACTGGCCGCCCTGCTCACCCCAGCTGCAGGTGTCAATGGGCCTGTGCCCTCAGGGGTCACAACACACAGTGCAATGTTCTCACCCCACCCACCTACACTCCTCTTGGAGGTCAGGGCAGCTATGCCCACTTGGACGAAGATTTAGGTTGGACACTTGCAGAAACCCTCAGGACCGGCACCGCAGGACCACCCCAGCCCCTCCCTGCTCACCTGCTCACGAGCCTTGGGGTCCCTCTGGGAACTCCTGCAGCCACTGGTGCCCTCTGCTACCAGCTGAGCTCACACCCGCTCTAATAGCACCAGATTCTCTCTCCTTTGCCCTGGGGGCAGCTTGCAAACCCCTGACTCATGCCCCCGCCTCCTAATCTGCCCGCCCCATGGGCCAAAGGAGCCCCTTCTTACCCCCCCGCCCTGCTCCCTCTGGGTGCCCAGTAAACAGAGTTATCTCTCATGCACATCTGGACAGCTGTGAGTCTGGCCCACCCCACAAAGCCAGCCAGCCCCCAACACCTCCCTCCTGGCCCCTAGGATTCTCCTGGGTCTTTCTTCATGGACTAAGTTTTGATGGCTGAGTTCTCGGAGCTCCCAGCCTCCTGGCAGGTCTGGCCCAGCTTCTGGATGCTCCTGTCCTGCCTCTGTCCATTCTCACTCTGGCAGGACCCTCTGCTCTGGTCCCAAGATGCGCAGGCGAGTTCTCTTTCCTCTCCCAGTGTCTTCTCTTAGGACTCGCTTTTCCTCTGCAGCTTTGCCCATGGGACCTGCTCAGGAGCTCTGCAAGGCACAGGCAGCCCCCTCCCCTTCTTGTCCCAGACTAGGGTGCCCTAGCCACCCTCTCTCTAAGACCCCAGCTGGCTCCAAAGAGCTGGCCCCTGGGCACTAAGACGCTGCCACTCAGTCAACCTGAAACAATGTCAGGTCAACAAAACAACCTTCCCTACACAGGAGCTCCGAGCTCACAAAGCCCCAATGTCTAGGTACACTGGTTCCTCTGTTGGCAGCCTAGCCCAGGCCCCCTGGCCAGAGCAGCCCGCATTCTCGGCCCACGCCCTGCCCCTCCCCACACCCCCCTATCGGGGTAGTCTCTGCTCCTGGGGGTGCTGGAGCTGGTCACCTATTCCTGGGCTCTTGTTGCTAAAGAGGCAGAGACTGAAAGATGATTTCATATCGGCAAGAAAGAAAAGAGGTTTGAAAGCAGATGACAAGCGGGGTTTGTGGGCACTGCTCTGGGATAGACAGAGGAAACTGTCTAAGCCCAGCTCCTACGCTGACTGGCTGTGGGTTCCTGGGCAAGTGCCTGACCCTCTCTGGGCTTTGTTATCCTCATCTATAGGGTAAGGGTGCCAGTTCTGCCAGCTTGGGGATTCCCTGCTTTAGACCCAAATGATAGAAACTCAGAGACAAGGACCAAGAGATGGGCATATCCAGTAATTCCATGACCATTTCCTGGGTCTTCACCACAGTCCTACACTGCCGAGCCCTGGCAGAAGGAAAAGGGCAGGGACTGACCAGAGCTGGAATCCTCCTGTTTACCAGGGCTTTTGTTCCAGATACTGTGCTGGGGGCTTCACCTGGTGGTCACACTTAATCCTTCTAGCCTCCCCATTTTACAGAGGAAGAGATGAACATGACAGAGAGGTAAAGTGGCCTCTTAGTGAGTAATGGACACCAACTCTGTGCAGGGCACTGTGCCCAGCTCTTCACACACATTCTCTTTGAGCTCTCCAAGCCCCTCTCAGGAAGGTTTATTATCATTATTTCCCTCTCACAGATAAGGACACTAAAGTCAGAGAGGTAGGCTACTAGCCCCAGGCCCCTGGGCTGGTGGAGCCAGAACCAGGACTCAGTGCTGCATTCTGTCTCATGCTAAACCCTGAGCTCCCTCAAACCATGCCAGCAGCCAGCGGGAACAGAAAGGCCCTGGCAGAAGGAGGCTGGGAGAATGCCTCTTCCCACTCCAGATTGGTGCTCTCTCTCCCAGCTGGTGGGATCTGTCCCAAGCCCTAGCCTGGACTGAGCTGCTTCCTGTGGCCTTTGGCAGCAAACGCCAAGTGATGCCCCTGCCTCCCTGCCACAGCCCAGAGGGCCCAGGTGTGTTGCCCCTCTACTTGCCCCAGGAGCTCAGAGGCAGCTCAGTGCAGGGGGCGGCAATGGAGCACCTCTCCCAGACCCCAGAAAGGACTGGCAACTGGCCAGGTTGGGGGTGGGGAAGACAACACATGGGAACATCTGGAGCAGAATCTGCCCAGCTGTTTGGTTGTTCTACAGGAACCACCGCTGCAGCCCACCAGACTCCCAAGCAGCAGCGAAGCAGTTTGGCGTCTGGTCCTTTCTACTCACCATGTATTCTAGGTCATTCTTATTGCCCTGACCAGATGAGGATGTTTCCCCAAATCTGTCCAACATCTTGTTTCACCTGTTTATCCTTCTCCAGGAAGAAGCGATGGCTCCTCTCACTCATATTCTCCCAATTTGGATTTGGGTCAGTTCAGTTCTTCTGCAGGCCCCATGTGCCTGGGCTGGGTGCTGGAGAAACAAGACGAGAGAGAGGCTTGCCCTGGGGCTGCACAGAGATGGTTAGAAAGACTGGCATTTGGGAGAATTGAGCAGGATCCCAGGATGCCAGGAGAGTGCACCCTGATGGGCCCTCCAGGACCCACATCCAACACCCTCTTGTGCTCTTCCCTGAGAGTCCTTCTTGCCACTCCTGCTCTGCCATTGCCTAGAACAGGGGTCCCTAACCCTGGGCCATGGACTGGTACCTGTCCATGGCCTGTTAGAAACCAGGCCACACTGTTCCCGCTGGCTGCTGGAGGTGAGTGGTGGGCAAGCAAGCAAAGATTCATCTGTATTTGTAGCCTCTCCCCAGCGCTAGCATCACCACCTCAGCTTTACCTCATCATCAGGCATTAGAGTCTCATTGGAGCACCAGGCCCTGGTGCCGAAAAGGTTGGGGACCGCTGACCTACCAGGACCCCTCCCTAAGGTCGATGGGTGTCTTGGTCCAAGTCTGTGCTCACAGAAATTTGTTAGCCAAGGCCAAATGTCAGAGGGAGCAAGGTGAGCCCAGGGTGGACCCCCAGGCTGGACCTGAGGAATCCTGCCTTGAACAGTGATTTGGTTGCAGCCCCGAATGGTGTTAATTCCAGTCCACACAGCTCAGACCACGGGTTGGGACGGGTTGTCCCAGAGGTAGAGTCTGTGGGCAGGGAGCGGAGTTTTCCTGAAAGGATGAGACTTCCTCATTTCAGACTACCCTGGGATGCAGGCAGCTCTCAGTGAGAAGTGAGGACTCGGCAGCGGGCCTGGAAGGGGAGGCTGATTTCTCTCTTTTGGCCTGAAGGAGAAGAGGCTGAGACTCCAAGTGGGAAAGGTAGGTTTCATGGCAATTAGGTAAGCTGCCCTTTGCAATGGGCTTGGCAATGAGGTGTTAGGTAGAGCAGTGTGGGCCTGTGACTCCTAAAGGTGCACCCATTTCGTAGCCTCACACCTGCTTTTCGGTGCTCAGTGGGTGATTCTCAGCTGCTCTCCCAAACCGCCAGCATAGGCTTGCAGGACAGGAAAAGCCTTCCTGTTGGGAACTGAAGGGAGGGTCTGGGCTCACATTCAGGGCAAAGTGGGCTATGGTGTGTAGTGGCACCGAAGGTGAGCGGAGGTCCAGATGGCATGGGTGACCTACCGAAGGGAGCCAGGAGGCTGGCAGAGGGGACGGGGTCTGGCCAGGTGACCTGGAGGGACTTATGGGTATTCATTGGTGAAGTTATGACTTCCTGTGCCTTCATGAACTAGGACTCAGACCACTGGGATTTTGCACTAAAGGGAAGTGTCCCATGGCTGGGACATTTGGGTTAAGTAGAAATGCGGGGGCAGGAGACTGTGCCTGGGCTATGTGACCTTGAGCTGGCCACATCCTCTCTATGGTCTTGGTTTTCCTCTCCGGGCTGTTGTGAAGACCAAATGGATGACAGATGAGAAGGAGCTGGAGAATATAATCTGCTCTAGGTGCAGGTAAGGGACTGAGTTGTGAATAGGGAGAAGGAGCCATGGGGACCAAGTGTCTCCTTTGTATCAGGTGTCAGGGCCATGCAGCATCCATCCTCGAGGAGTCATGTCCAGTGAGGAGGACAGGTGGCAGGACAGAAGAACCAGAGTGCAATGACAAAGGACGTGAACGAAGAATAGGGGCCCAAGGGACAAGTAGTTTGGGAAGGGGAGAAGATGACCCCAGGGTCATCTGAGCTGTCTTAGAAAAGTTCATCAGGAGAAGAGGGAGCAGGAGGTACAGGTGCAGCACGAGCTGGGGATGCAGAGCAGTCTGAGCGTTAATGGAAGTATGGCAGTCATCTCTTCACATTATGCATGAGCCAGTCCTCAGAACAGCAGGGGTGAGGGTGTGTGGGTGGCAGGAGAGTAGGGGAACAGGGGGAATGGGACTGGAATTGGAAAGGTGTTCAGGGATGAACCTGTCCAGGCCACCTCCCTTGGAATCCTGCACTCTATTACCCGCGTCCCCAGCACCCTCAGCTGGGCCTGGGGGGTCAGAGGGGCATCCTGGAGGCTTCTGCCTGTCTGGAGTACAGCTGGGTCAGGTCTGTACAAAGATAAGTCACCCTGAGCATCCTTCCAGGAGTTGGACAAGATCTCCGGGAAGCTGGGTGGTCAGGGGAGAGGAGGAGGGTGGGTGAGGTTTCCCTAAAAGGAGAAGAGGAGGGAGGTCAGAGGGTAGTTCAGAGAGCTGGGAGGTCAGCCTGGCTCTCCAGAGAGCTCAGCGAAGTGGGGGTATTCTGGGAGGTAGGATTTGCTGAGGGGGCTCAAGGCGGGTCTATAAGCTCTCAGAGTTTTGGCATGTGCCTTCTCTGAAGGTTCTGTGTTCTCTGGGCTTCTGGCGCTTTTACACGTGCCGTTCCCTTTTCCTGAGCCACCCTTTCTTTCCATATCTGCTGTATTGAAGCTTCGACCTTTAGGGCTCAGCTCTTGAATCTCCGACTCGGTGAAGCCTCCCTCCTCCCATACTCCCCCAACCCTGGCAGATTGAGACAGCTCAGGGCAAGCTCACCTGTGTCATCGCCTGTCTGTGCTCTACTGGGATGGTCCATAGCCCTGTCTTTCTCTTCCACAGACCTTGAATCCTGAGGACAGGGACCATTGCTCAGTTCCTTAAACCTGGGCCAGACCTCTGCCCATAGGTGACAGTTCATATGTATTTGTTGACTTTGAATAGAATCAATGAAAAAAATCAGTCCCTTACCCTACTGCTGAAAGCATAGATGAGACAGCATTTGAGAAACACAATATGAGGGACACACATTAACAGTCATTTAATTTGAAACCTTTCTCCTAAACACAACTATGCAAAGAAACAAACCATAGGCCTCTTCCAGTCTTCATTCACTTGGTTCCTCATGCCCCCAAACTGCACTGCTTCCTCGATTCTTCTCTTTCCCTCAGCCTACATCCAACCGTGGCTCATTCTATCAGATGTACCTCCATGTTCCCTCCTCTTCTCTCCGTCTCCACTGTCTCTCCCTAGGTTCACCATCTCACTCCTCCATCACCCCAGGAGCCTCCAAGCTGGCCTCCTGCCTTTCCTCGGGCTCCCTACAATGCAGGTGCCACCCAGCACTCAGAATGATCTTTCAGAAACATAAATCAGAAGCTATCACTCCCCCGTGTAAAATCCTTCATGACTTCCCCACGTTTCCCACGTGTGGAGTAAGACCCATTCCCTATTCTGGGCTTCTCCTGCCCGCTGCTCACCCCCTCTTTCTGCCCCACCGCGGCACCAGTGCCATTCCTACCTGTCTCCCCCCACCCTGCCGTGGTGCTCCTCCCCAATCTCCCCTTAGCTGCTTCCTTCTCACTATTCAGGTCTCAGGTCAAACGTTGCCCTGAAAAATGCATTCTCTGACCCCCAGCCACAGGAATATCAGGGTGGGCGGTGTATGAGAGAAAACCCAAAATCTTAGTGGCTTAAGCAAGACAGAAGTTTATTTCTCTTTGATGTAAAAGTCTGGAGGTACGAGGTTCCAGACTGGTAATGGTACTCTGCAGTGTCAGGGACACCACCCAGGTACTTTCTATCTTGTGGCATCTTCAGTAGGTGGCTTTCTCTTCATGGTCCAATATGGCTGCTTGAGCTTCAGCCATCACCTCTGCATTCCAGGCAGCAGGAAGAAGAAAAGGGTAAAGAAAGACTTTCCCATTCTCTTTAAGCACATTTCCCAAAGGTTGCTTTTGTTTACATCCCATTAGCCAGGACTTAGTCACATGATTACATTTAGCTTCAAGGGAGCCTGGAAAATGTAGTGTTTATTCTGGGAAGTTCTATGTCCAGAGTTCTATTGCACAGAAAGGAGAGGAGAATGGAAACGAGAGGACATCTAGTAATCTCAGACAGAATCACAGCACCTGCTAAATTCTGTTCTTTTTCCTACCAGTGGATACTTTGCTATTTAATTAATTATTTACTATTATCTTTCTCTGCTAGAACATAAACTCTGTGAGGGTAACGTCTTTGCTAGCCTTGCCCATCACTGTATCTCCAGAGCCCAGCATAGTGCCTGGCACAAGGGAGGCTCTGAATTTTTATTAAATCAATGGTTGAATGATTCCCCACAATAATTTTTTGAGGAATTCATTCTCATTTCTATTTCACAGATGGGGACGATGAGGCTCAGGGAGATTAAGTAACTCACCTAAGGTCATACGGTAGGCGGTAGGGCCAAGATTTGAACTTTGCTCTCTGTCACTCTAGTGTTCTTTCATCTCTTTTCGCCTCACATGCTGGCTCCTCTGATCTCTTACCTCCTCCCTGGATCAAGTTAGAAGCCAGGAAACCATCACCTGGAGTCTGTTAGTGCCATTTCCCTGGGAAATTCCATCCATCTCAAGTTCTCACTTACGTCATGCCTTTAGCCTTGAATGGGATCAACATAAGAAATGGTTGTTTGGGACAGGTTTCTGTAACCTTTCTGCAAATCACTGGTGAGGATGTTACACAGAATCAATGAAATAAATTTCTTTTGGAATTAAGCACGAAGACGAAGTCTGGAACTTCGGATGAACCGATAGGTGTCCTTGTTTCAGATGAGGGAACACTACCTAACTCATCAGATTTTCCTTTTTACTTTAGGTGCCAGAAAACAGAGTTTGAGTTAAGCACCCAGAGGCAGCCCCAACCTCTGGAGAAGTGCTGTAGTGGACGGAATTTGTGTGATTTGGAATGAGGTAGCCCAGACTTGAGTCTCAGCCAGTCCTCTGTGACCGACATTCAAACTTCCCTGTACCTTAGACCCGAGGTTGTAAACAGATCATTCTTCCCTCCCAGGGCCATTAGAAGGATTAAATGAGCCCATACATGGGAAAGCTCTTTAGTAATGACTAGATGATGAAGAGATGGTTGGCCCTCATCACATGCAGTAACAGGGAACGCTTGGCTAGCTAAGGCTAAGCTGTGGCTTCTCACACCTCAGGAATTCTCCAAAAAGAGACTGAAGTAGTCAGGGAAGGCTTCAGGGAGGAGGTATCTTGAAGGACACACAGAATCTTCTGGTGTAGAACATTTGACAGTATTATCCTTGTCCCCTGCAGTGCTAACCCCTGAGGTCGCTTCAGTTTTCCAACCCAGCCTGCCCTGCCTTCATCTTCCCATTCTTTCCCTGCACTAGTACCATCTTATCCATCACTAATCCCACTGTCTAGCCACTGCTGTCCCCAGGGGATGAAGCACAACCCACAAGTGGAAAGAGCAGCTCTAGGATGGCGCACAAGTCTGCAGAAACCGCAGCACTTCAAAGTGAGGAAGAGTTTAGTCCTGGAAGGAGCCCCAGTCCAGGGCCGGAGGCTGAAATCTAGGTCTCATCTCTTCCCCATTAACTAACTAGCAACCTCCAACCCTCTGCATCCTCCTCCACATATAAAGACCACCCTCAATAAGGTAAACTGTCATTACTTACAGAGCTCAAGGCGGGTCTATAAGCTCTCAGAGTTTTGGCATGTGCCTTCTCTGAAGGTTCTGTGTTCTCTGGGCTTCTGGCGCTTTTACACGTGCCATTCCCTTTTCCTGAGCCACCCTTTCTTTCCATATCTGCTGTATTGAAGCTTCGACCTTTAGGGCTCAGCTCTTGAATCTCCGACTCGGTGAAGCCTCCCTCCTCCCATACTCCCCCAACCCTGGCAGATTGAGACAGCTCAGGGCAAGCCCACCTGTGTCATCGCCTGTCTGTGCTCTACTGGGATGGTCCATAGCCCTGTCTTTCTCTTCCACAGACCTTGAATCCTGAGGACAGGGACCATTGCTCAGTTCCTTAAACCTGGGCCAGACCTCTGCCCATAGGTGACAGTTCATATGTATTTGTTGACTTTGAATAGAATCAATGAAAAAATCAGTCCCTTACCCTACTGCTGAAAGCATAGATGAGACAGCATTTGAGAAACACAATATGAGGGACACACATTAACAGTCATTTAATTTGAAACATTTCTCCTAAACACAACTATGCAAAGAAACAAACCATAGGCCTCTTCCAGTCTTCATTCACTTGGTTCCTCATGCCCCCAAACTGCACTGCTTCCTCGATTCTTCTCTTTCCCTCAGCCTACATCCAACCGTGGCTCATTCTATCAGATGTACCTCCATGTTCCCTCCTCTTCTCTCCGTCTCCACTGTCTCTCCCTAGGTTCACCATCTCACTCCTCCATCACCCCAGGAGCCTCCAAGCTGGCCTCCTGCCTTTCCTCGGGCTCCCTACAATGCAGGTGCCACCCAGCACTCAGAATGATCTTTCAGAAACATAAATCAGAAGCTATCACTCCCCCGTGTAAAATCCTTCATGACTTCCCCACGTTTCCCACGTGTGGAGTAAGACCCATTCCCTATTCTGGGCTTCTCCTGCCCGCTGCTCACCCCCTCTTTCTGCCCCACCGCGGCACCAGTGCCATTCCTACCTGTCTCCCCCCACCCTGCCGTGGTGCTCCTCCCCAATCTCCCCTTAGCTGCTTCCTTCTCACTATTCAGGTCTCAGGTCAAACGTTGCCCTGAAAAATGCATTCTCTGACCCCCAGCCACAGGAATATCAGGGTGGGCGGTGTATGAGAGAAAACCCAAAATCTTAGTGGCTTAAGCAAGACAGAAGTTTATTTCTCTTTGATGTAAAAGTCTGGAGGTACGAGGTTCCAGACTGGTAATGGTACTCTGCAGTGTCAGGGACACCACCCAGGTACTTTCTATCTTGTGGCATCTTCAGTAGGTGGCTTTCTCTTCATGGTCCAATATGGCTGCTTGAGCTTCAGCCATCACCTCTGCATTCCAGGCAGCAGGAAGAAGAAAAGGGTAAAGAAAGACTTTCCCATTCTCTTTAAGCACATTTCCCAAAGGTTGCTTTTGTTTACATCCCATTAGCCAGGACTTAGTCACATGATTACATTTAGCTTCAAGGGAGCCTGGAAAATGTAGTGTTTATTCTGGGAAGTTCTATGTCCAGAGTTCTATTGCACAGAAAGGAGAGGAGAATGGAAACGAGAGGACATCTAGTAATCTCAGACAGAATCACAGCACCTGCTAAATTCTGTTCTTTTTCCTACCAGTGGATACTTTGCTATTTAATTAATTATTTACTATTATCTTTCTCTGCTAGAACATAAACTCTGTGAGGGTAACGTCTTTGCTAGCCTTGCCCATCACTGTATCTCCAGAGCCCAGCATAGTGCCTGGCACAAGGGAGGCTCTGAATTTTTATTAAATCAATGGTTGAATGATTCCCCACAATAATTTTTTGAGGAATTCATTCTCATTTCTATTTCACAGATGGGGACGATGAGGCTCAGGGAGATTAAGTAACTCACCTAAGGTCATACGGTAGGCGGTAGGGCCAAGATTTGAACTTTGCTCTCTGTCACTCTAGTGTTCTTTCATCTCTTTTCGCCTCACATGCTGGCTCCTCTGATCTCTTACCTCCTCCCTGGATCAAGTTAGAAGCCAGGAAACCATCACCTGGAGTCTGTTAGTGCCATTTCCCTGGGAAATTCCATCCATCTCAAGTTCTCACTTACGTCATGCCTTTAGCCTTGAATGGGATCAACATAAGAAATGGTTGTTTGGGACAGGTTTCTGTAACCTTTCTGCAAATCACTGGTGAGGATGTTACACAGAATCAATGAAATAAATTTCTTTTGGAATTAAGCACGAAGACGAAGTCTGGAACTTCGGATGAACCGATAGGTGTCCTTGTTTCAGATGAGGGAACACTACCTAACTCATCAGATTTTCCTTTTTACTTTAGGTGCCAGAAAACAGAGTTTGAGTTAAGCACCCAGAGGCAGCCCCAACCTCTGGAGAAGTGCTGTAGTGGACGGAATTTGTGTGATTTGGAATGAGGTAGCCCAGACTTGAGTCTCAGCCAGTCCTCTGTGACCGACATTCAAACTTCCCTGTACCTTAGACCCGAGGTTGTAAACAGATCATTCTTCCCTCCCAGGGCCATTAGAAGGATTAAATGAGCCCATACATGGGAAAGCTCTTTAGTAATGACTAGATGATGAAGAAATGGTTGGCCCTCATCACATGCAGTAACAGGGAACGCTTGGCTAGCTAAGGCTAAGCTGTGGCTTCTCGCACCTCAGGAATTCTCCAAAAAGAGACTGAAGTAGTCAGGGAAGGCTTCAGGGAGGAGGTATCTTGAAGGACACACAGAATCTTCTGGTGTAGAACATTTGACAGTATTATCCTTGTCCCCTGCAGTGCTAACCCCTGAGGTCGCTTCAGTTTTCCAACCCAGCCTGCCCTGCCTTCATCTTCCCATTCTTTCCCTGCACTAGTACCATCTTATCCATCACTAATCCCACTGTCTAGCCACTGCTGTCCCCAGGGGATGAAGCACAACCCACAAGTGGAAAGAGCAGCTCTAGGATGGCGCACAAGTCTGCAGAAACCGCAGCACTTCAAAGTGAGGAAGAGTTTAGTCCTGGAAGGAGCCCCAGTCCAGGGCCGGAGGCTGAAATCTAGGTCTCATCTCTTCCCCATTAACTAACTAGCAACCTCCAACCCTCTGCATCCTCCTCCACATATAAAGACCACCCTCAATAAGGTAAACTGTCATTACTTACGGACTGTTCTCAGTTAATCCTCACAATGCTTGAAGGAAAAGGGACACAGAGAGGCGATGTAATCTCCCAGATGTCATGCAGCTTCATAAGCAGGGGAGCTGGAACAGGATTCTCAATCAAGCAGCCAGGATGCAAAGCTTGGGATGGGGGGAGGGAGGAAAAACTCTCAAGGAAATGGCTCTTACTGGTCAGTGACAGTTGGAGGTCAAACTGGCCAGAGGGAACCAGGCACACAGGGGACTCTTGGCTGGGGCTTGGGTTCAGGCACAGCTGCAACAGACCGGAAAACCACAGCACACTAGACTGCCAGAGGCTTGGGGTGTGGGATGGACAGGCAGGGACGGCCCCGTGTTCCCAACCCAGATCCACTACACTGGAGCGGAAGCAGACAACCTCCAGCTCTGCTCACCTAAGGCCTAGGGGGCCCTAGAGGCAGGTCTGCTGTGGGGAGCTCTACCTGGAATGACCTGCTGGGAGGGTAGAGAATCTGTGGGGGTCGGGAGGTGAACCCTAGCAGGTGGGACTGCTCAGGAAAAGGACTCACGCCTGGGGGCATCTGTGCATAGTGAGGACCTTTGGGGAGGATCTCATGTCCCACTGCCAATAGGGCACAGAGGGTGCCATGCTTGTATGCTAGTAGCCCATTGATCCTGCATCTCCTACCCCCACCCCACAACCAGCTGCTCCTGGCAGCTTCAGGGTAGAGTCCAAATTCCTCCTTCTGACCTGGTTTCTGTGACCCACTGACCCTTGTCCTGGCTTCCTGGTTTGTGAACTTGATCCCAGGCCCTGCCCTACTGGTCTTAGTATCTGTGTTCTCCCTTCACCTGGTTAAATGTTTAAAATTGAGCTCAGTCCCTTTTCTAGTCCAGCCACCTCTTTTGTTGACTGGCCACCCAGCAGCAGATTGCAACACTCCTGTCCTCTTCAGGTCTTCCTGTGGGGACCTTTCCCACAGCCCTCTTCACTCCTGAGGGCCCCTCTGCGACTCAGTCACCTTCCGCTTTTGGGGTGGGCCTGAACCCAATTGGAGCTAGGAACGAGGTGTGGCAGGGGCTGACCCTGGATTATCCAGGCTGTCCGTCACCCATGGAGAAGCTGGCTCTGTCTCTCCTCCCTCCCATCCATGCCTGACCTTTTGAAATAATTTGGAACCACAGAGCAGCTTCTTTTGCTGGGCAGTCTGGGTGGGGGTCAGCCCCAGGCCATATCCCTCTGGGCTCAAAACTTGTAGATGCCAAGTACCTTATATAAAATGGCATAGAACAATGCATACAGTCAGCTCTCTGTATCCTCAGATGATGGTTGGTTGAATCTGCGGATATGAAACCCAGGGATACGAAGGGCCAACTGTATATTTATTGAAAAAAAAAATCTGTGTATGAGTGGGCCCACTTAGTTCAAACCTATAGTGTTCAAGGGTCAACTGTAATTGGCATACCACGCTCCCTGGGCTGGGCCTGGGCCAGATGATTAAAGGGGAGAAGGAAGGGGTGGAGGTGGGGGGTAAAGAGATGATCCTGGGTAATTTGTGCCTGATGTGACAGTGTGGCAAGAGAGCTTCTGCTGTGCCTGAGGGGAAGAAGAAGGATTGATCCACTTCTCTCTTCCTCTGGTCTTGAGCCTGGCTTGTCTCTCATATGCATTCCCTGGGATCTCTGTCTGGCTGACTCACTCCTTCCCAGGGAAGGTAGTTCTCCCCATCAGTCTCAGCCTCGCCTTCCAGCCCATGACTTCTCTCTCCATACCTCCTAGAGGAAGGGACAGATGGTTCTTTCAGAAAAGGGCCAGGCCTGACTTGAGGGACAGCCCCTCCCTTGGGGAACAGCTCCATCCCCCTTGGTTCCTCTTATCTACTGAGCCAGATGCTTGGGGCCTCTGCCTGACAGCTGATGGCAGGGTCTGCCTCAGGGCCTGGGCCTATGGGTGTGTCCCCCACTGCACAGTCAAGGGAACACTGTGGTTAAACCAGTGGTTTTGGAGTCAAACCAACTGGGTCTGGCCTCTTACTAGCTATGTGACCTTGAGTAAATTCCCTGATGTCTTCAAAGTCACAGATTCTTCATCCATAACATCCAGCCTCCCAGAGAGATTGTTCTGGTAGAATGAGATCTTGCACAGGAAGCCCTTAGCACAGCTCCAGGCACAGAGTAAAGTTTGGTAAATAGTAGCTATTGCCACAGTTAGAAGAGAACCCCAATCAGCACAGTGGTCTCTTGAGGGAGCCCTGCGTGTGCTGAACCTCGATGCCTGATACTCCCCGCAAGTGCGGGTAGAGGCCCAAAGGCCTGGCTGATGGGGAAGGGAAGAAGCAAGGCCTCTGGGTCCCCAAACTCCTGACCCTAGTTTCTCCTCTTTCATGGACTGTCTCAATCAGGGGACTTTGAGCTGCCCCCTCCCCCAATTTCAGGAGGAAAGTGGATCTCTAAGGAGACCTCTATTCCTCCCATGTGCCTCTGTCTCCCGGAAGGGAGACCAACCAGACCCCAGCAGACTCAGCTCAATAACTCAACTCTCCCTCCAAGAGCCTGGAGGAGGGCAGGAAGCTCCCAAGTCCAAGCTCCCCTCCCTATCACTTCTTGTTTCTTTTTGAAGAGATCTTGGTGCAGCCAATCAAGATCTGGAGCCTCAGCCCTGCCCCAGCACTGGTAAATTTCAACTGGTGCCTGGCCAGTGGTATAGAAAGGGCCCTGGGTGGGGGTGGGGGGTGGAGTGGGAGTGGTTTCTGCAGATCCCAGGCCCCTATCTCAGGATCTAGTGCTGTCAGCTGGGAAACTTGGGAGGGGACAACATTAACCCATCTTGTCTTGGAGAGAAAATACTGGGTCTGTTATCTTTTAAATAACTGAAGGAAATAGGGCTTCCTAAGCCTCAACTTTGAGAAGATGGGGGAGTTAGTTCATTTACTCATCCAAGGAGTAAGTCCCCAACAATTATTTTGCACCTACTAATGTGTCAGACATTGTGCTAGGCACTTGGGGATACAGAAGCCTGAAACCCAGGTTGAAGGGCCTGGGAGCCTTCGAGTCTGGAGGAAAGTAAACATGACAGTTCTGGGACTGTGCAAAGGAAGTCAGCAGCCCAGAACGCATAGGAGCCTCCTGTGCACCAAGTGGCATGTCATTTTGGCTGGCAAATCCCAGAGTGAGCAAAGATTCCCTTCCATGACTTAGCAAAGAGGTAAACAGATGTATTCAAAGCACTGTAGCAGACTGACCAGCTGCTTGGTGGATCCTGCCATCTCTTCTCCATCTTAGATGGGAAGGCCTGGAGGGCAGATGCTAAGAAGGACTGCCAGTACCTGCAATACACAAGTGCCCTCATCCTTCTGCCTCATCTGCCCAGCAGACCCCAAACCTTGCATGACCCTCCCCCGCTTCCCCCCAATGAGCATGTGCTCTCACACCTGGGACTCTGCAGCTGGAAGTCATTGCTTGGACCAAACATGGCACTTTGGGAAATAAGTGCACTTATTCCCAAATGGAAATAACTCCACTCAAAGGAAATAAGATTCCCGAGATCATGGTGGCTTCTTTGTTCCTGGGGTAGCAAGAAACTTTCAAGGATGTCAAGGGCAGCACTGAGGAGTCTTGTCTGGCAGGACAGTCCTAGCATTAGGAAGAGAAGGATAATTAGGCTAACCTGAAGTGAGCCAGGTATGAAAAGCAGCGGGGCAGCACAACAGGATGCCCAAGGGTCAAAATTGCTTCTGACAAGCTTCCACACGTGAAGTGGCCATCTTTGTACCCAAAGGGGCAGAAAACAAAGGCAAAAAGTGAGCAAGGACACAAGAGATGTCTCTACATGGTGACTTTAAGTTATCTCTCCTCATTTTGTACTTTAAAGACAGAGTTTCGATGATTGGAAATGAATCATTGCAAAGAAGCCTCAGTTTCCCTGGTAACCAGACATAGAAGACGTTTGGAAATAATTTCATTTGCGTATGTTTTGCCAGTTGTTTAAGGTGTTTGAAGTGTTCGGAAAAATCAGCCATGTTTTCATTACAATGTGTAATTGTAGTAGAGTCTTCATGGCCTAGGTGACTGAGTTCAACACTTACCAACTGTGTGACCTTGGGTAGGTTACTTCAGCTCTCTGGGCTTCTCAGATGAAAAATAGGAAGCAGGTGATAATAACAGTAGCTTCTTTTTGGGTTTTTTGTGAGGATTAGTGAAATAATGCAAGTAAGGCACGTCAAAGTGTCTAGTGCAGAATAAACGCAATATTGAGTTTACCTATTCTTATTGTCATTGTTTTGGTAATTCACATTTAAAATGTTTGAAGAAATTTAATTTGTCAAATTTCTAACTTTTACTTGGGTGAATATTAGAGAGCTGTTGATTGTTTAAAGTAATATCAATTATTCAATAGATTTAGAAGCTTAATAAACTGGACATGAAACCAAGTTCAGGTAGTAGTAGAGGATTTCTATCCATTGGTAAAGGCCCTTGGACTTCAAAGAATTTAATAAATAATCTCTCCTCCCACGCATCTTGTTAACTGGTCTGTAGTGACACCACCCATCCTCCAGGGGGCTCAGGCTGTTCAATGTGACTCCTTACCACTCTTGAGCACTTAGTCCCCACCCCAACAGGCACACATCACTTCCCGTCTCCCCACTCTCTGCCGCTCCTTCCCCACAGCCCTGATGAGCTCAAGCCTACCCCATTAAAATAACCAATCTTCCCTTAACCTTATAGTGAATGCCCTGTTGCTCTCCTCTTCACAGCTGCTCAGTAAATAGTACTCTTTCCTCTTCCTCACCTCTCATTCCCTCCTCTGCTCGAGACAGCCCAGCTTTGTCCCTATCTCTCCTTTCCACTAATAACCTATTAGTTGCCAAGTCTATTGGACACTCCCCATCTTCTCAGCCGGGTTCCTCTGTTGCATTTGACACATTAGCCTCTCCCTTCTTGGAAGTGTCTGCTCTAGTTCCTCTCCTATCTCTCTGATGGTTTCTCCTCTATCTTTTTGGCTGGCTCATCATGCTCCTATCACCTCCCCCCATGTTGGTACTTCCCCAAGTTTGTCTTTTCTGAGATATCTTCTCCCTCCACTCTGCACACTCTTGTAACTTGGCCCTCTTCCAAGGTGCCCTATTTCAGCCGGTGATGCCCCAGTCCACCCATTACTCAAGACTGCAAAACTTCCACCTTATCTGGCCAGTCACCAAGGAGCCATTGACTTCCCTGTAACCGAGGACCTTTTTAAAGCCCAAATCAAAGCCTTTCACTCCTTGTTAATGTTTGATTCTGTAGCTCTGTCTAACCTTGAGTTCCATTTTTTCTCTTCATTTCCTCCACTTATATACTAAACTACATGTAGTTCCTGTATGATTAGCATAGGGCACGGCACATAGTAGGTGATCAATAAATATTTGTTGAATGTGCACACTGAAAGGTAAAAGTCAGAAGATGAGAAAATATATATCATATAGTTCCCAATGGCCAAAGCTAGAACAATTTAAGCAACAAAATAAAAAAGTAGTATTGAA
>NW_011889087.1:1983374-1994262 GCF_000151845.1 Pteropus vampyrus | reverse complement strand
ATATCTATAGCTATATGTCTCTATCTGTTCTATTTGTTCTCATGGATTAAAGAAGAAACCACAATGGAAATAATAAAATGTTTTGAACTGAATTAAAAAATATTTGTGAGATATGGCTAAAGCAAAACTCAGAAAAAAATTTATAGCCTTAAATATGTATATTGGAAATTATGAACAATCTAAGTACCCATTTCTATAATTTAGTGGAAGAATAAAATGAGTCCCTTAAAAATAAAAAGAAGAAAAATAATTAAGATAAAAATACATAAAATACAAAACAAAACATCAATGGGGGACTCAATAAAGGCAAAGTTTAGTTCTTTAAGAAGATTAAAAAATTTTTTAAATTTCTAGCATGATTTATCATGGAAAAAATCACATTGTGCAAATATCAGAAATGAAAAGGTAAACTTCACTACCAATTTTAACGACATTAAGAAAATACAAGGGTAATATGGATAAATTTATTTTATGCTGAAGAATTTAATTCCCTTCAATGAAATGAACAAAGTCTGGGAATATTATGACTTAAACCAACTCAAGAAGAAATAAGGAAATTCTATCTCATCATGATGGAGTTACAGGTAGTGGATTTGCTGTCTTGTGTAAATAACTAGAAGATGAGACCAAAATATATGACAACTGTTTTAGACATTGGATGATAGTCAGATCTCTAAGAGGAGGGGAACAAACAGAGTCCTGTGATTGCCCCAGCTTTTTCCAGGTTGAGAGGAGAGATCAGAGTTCAGGGAGGCAGTAACACCTGGAACTTGCAAAGTGGAATACTAAAGGAAAGGGAGTTATGTAGAGAAAGAGCTCCAGAAATATGAATTAGAGTGTCCTTGAGACTATTGTTGAATATTAAGCCATGCATGTAAGGGAGAAATTCCACACATCTAAGAGAACCTGTGGCATGCTGTAAGGTAAAGCATTTTCAGAGCTTACAGAAGGCTAGGATATAGTCAAGTTCTGACCACCCAGAGCGGAGAATCCTTTTTAAAACACTCAAGGCCCTCAACAGACACCCCAGAAAGCAACACATTAGTAATAGGGCTATTTTAGCCTTAAAGTAATGGCAAATTTAAACCATAGAAATAAGCCTCAAGTGAACTAAATTTATTATGACAAAGTTGACTAATCACTTGTTAGAACAAAGTCCAGCATTTTAGAAAACAAAATTTAGTACTTTGATCCTTATGGCAAGTCACAGTCTGGGAAAAGTTTGTAACCCATGTAATCCAAAAGTGTTTTGCTTTGTTATACCTAAAAAAAAGAGTTGTATCTAGAATATACAAAGAACTCTTGCAACTCAATGATTTAAAATACAATTAATAAAAAATTTGGCAAAAGACTTGAACACGCACTTTACAAAAGAAAATATACAAATGGCTAATAAGGTCATGAAAAAGTTGAACATCATTAGTCATTAGAGAAGTGCAAATTAAGTCCACAAGGAGATACTACCACGTACCTATCAAACACTTAAAAAGCAAAAAGATTGACAACACCAAGTTTTGGAAAGGAGAGTAGCATTGGAAGTCTTATACATTTGTATAAGACTAGCAAACTGAAACTAGTAATATATAAAAAAGAATATACATCATGGCCAAATCGGGTTACCCCAGAAATGGAGTTTGATGATATTAGAAAAACCAGTTTATGCAATCCTTCATATGAATTGAATAAAGAATAAAAATCGTACATTCATCTCAAAAACAGAAAAAGTATTTGATAAAATTTACCATCCATTAATGATTAACACTTTGAGTGAACTAAGAATAGAACTTCTATAATCTGATAAGAGATCTCTATAAAAAACTTCTGGCAAATATCACACTTAATATTGAAATCTTTCCTTCTGAGGTCAGAAACAGGACAAGGATGCTTGTTACTTGATGAAGAAGGAACAAACCTGCTATTTACAAATGGCCTAACTGTAGCAAGAAAATAAGAAGGAAGCTACAGACAAATTATTTTAACTTATAGAAGTGTTCAATAAATTAGCAAAATCCACTTAAAAATTAATTGCACAAAAACAAACAGCCTGGTTAAAAAATGGTCGGACTTGAATAGACATTTCTCCAAAGAATATATACAAATTGACATGAAATTAAATACATGAAAAAATGCTCAATATCATTAGTCATTAGGGAAATGCAAATCAAAACCACAAGGAGAAACCACTTTGCACATACTAGGATGGCTATTATAAAAAATAGAAAGTAGCAAGTGTTGGTGAGGCTGTGGAGAAATGTGAACCCTTGTACATCATTTAGGAATGTAAAATGGTTTAGTCACTGTAGAAACAATTTGATTGTTCCTCAAAAAGTTAAACATGGGATTACCATATGACACCGCAATTCAAAAGAATCGAAAGCGCAGACTCAAACCAACACTTGTACGCAAATGTTCATAGCAGTATGACAAAGGGCGATGAAAATGTTTTGGAAATAGATAGTAGTGATAGTTGCACAACATTGTGAATATACCTGATTGTACACTTAAAAAATGGTTAAAACAGCAAATTTTATGTCATATAAATTTTAACATAATAAAAAATTAATTGATTATATCAGCAGCAATTAGAAAATAAAATTTTAACAAGGTACCTTTTAAAATAACACCAAACATATGAATAACCTAGGATAAATCTAACAAAATGTGTCTGACTTCTTTGAAGAAAATGATCAAATTTTATTGACAAATTTTAAAGATAACCTAAATAAAAAGAGAGATATACAGTATCCAAAGAATGGAAGACTCAGGATTATGAAGATGTCAATTCTATCCAAATTAAGCTATAGATTCAGTGCAATCATAATTTCAATATAAATTCCTACTAAGGTTAGTTTCTGTTGTGCTTGTCAAGCTAATTCTAAAATTATTATGGAAACCCAAGGGGCCAAGAAAATCATGACACTCTTGAAGAAAAATAAGATGGGAGGACTTGCCTTACCCATCATTAAGACTTATTATAAGGTCTTAATAATTAAAACATTATAATTTGGTGCAAGGATCGACCAAGAGACCGCTGGAGCGGAATGCAGAGCTGAGAAACAGACCCACATGTGTATAGATATTTGATTTGAGAGAGGTCACTGCAAAGCAGTGGAGAAAGTACTTTTTAAAAAATAATAAATGGTGCTGGGTCAAAATGAAACTGGATCCCCACCTCACACCACACACAAAATTTACTCCAGGTGAATTAGAATTTAGAGTGAAATAACACTAGAGAGAAAAATAAATAAAGTAAAATAACTATAAAACCCTTGTAAGGTAATATAAGAAAGTATACTATAACCTCAAGATAGGGGAAGTTTCTTAAACAAGAAACAAAAAGCATCTATCATGAAGAAAAATGTATACATTCGATTTTATTAAAATGAAGAATTTTTGTTCATGAAGACACCATAAAGAAGACCAATGGAAAGCCACAGAATATGAGAAGATATTTATAGTACATATAAGTGACAAAATATTCATATTTAGAATAAAAAACTACTACAAAGCAATTAAAAAACAATCCAAGAGAAAAGGAGCAAATGCTTTGAAGAGGAACTTCACAGCAGAGAAAGCCCAAAGACCAATGAGCATATGGAAAAAAATGCTCAATTTCATTAACAAACATGGAAATGCCAACTAAAATGCAATGCATAACATCAGTATTCAAAGTCAGGGAGAGAGGAAATGGAAATGTACTTTCGTAAGGTACTGATCCTTTTTTCTTCACCAGATTAATAGCTACAGGGGCTATGTCAGGGGCTATATTGATCTGCTCTAGAAAAACTGTCACATCATCTGGCACGGCAGCTAAACTAGGGCTACCAGTTGGTTATGTCCAGCATCATCTGATTTTTGCAAGGGTCAGACCGACAAGTTAGAGACATAACAGGGACCATGACTCCCGCATCCTTTGTGGGTGTCTATAATCACTGTCATTGCCCCTGGGATGGGGCATTTTTTCTGATTTACTATCTTGGCAAGGGCAGGAGGCAGTTTCCACCTCTCTTTTCCTACTCTAATGGCTCTTATTCCAGGAAACCAATGTGAGAGTTCTGCCAGCTGTTAAATACTATGCATGGATTCCAATGATTGACTCAGGTATCAGGGAAATAAACACCAGGTGAGTCTGTGGATCTATTAGATCCACTTTGGGATGAAATTGGCCAGGTTTCCTTTTATCATTTGGCCCCTGTATGCCCCATTCTAATATATGTTCTTAATGGCATTTTGGTCCCCAAGTATCAGTGTCAGCTCAGACCCTGCATCCAAAAGCCTTGAAAGAGCTGAGTATTCCCCCATCTTTCCCAGTGTATGGTCACTCTCATAAATGGCTGTGATTATGTTTGGGGGAGGAGTGAGATAATGACTATGATATAAGCTTGCCGTGGCATTGCGGGATTCTTCCTGAAGGAAACTGGCCTACCCTTCAATCAATGGGCTCTGTAGCCAAAAAAATGATTTCGGTCTAGAAATTGGGTGAGGGGTCATTATTTTCCTTTGCAGTGGTTGACATTAGCCTTCTGATCACTCATTCTTGCTCGTTTTTGGCTATATAAGTCAAGAAATGCCCTAATTGGCTGTCTGCCTCCCTAGGAAGAGACCATGGTCTATTGGCCATCACACTAGATTCTAGCATGCCATTTGGTCATTGTGCCCTTTAAAGTAATTGTGTCCACCTTGACTCTGATGACTAAGTCACCTGGCTTCTGTTCTGGGCTCCTGTCACACCCACTGACTCTAGGAAGCCCAGTTCCACAGAAGCTTTGGCTACCATCAACTTTGACCTGCAGAGGAGAGCCACTACCGAGCTGCAAACAGTGCCAGGGACCCTCTACCAACTAGCACATTTTTTATCCCTTTATTGAAGGAACTCTCTCTGGGCTCTCATGAAGAACACAGTAAGCTGGAGGATTCTCTGGTCATATATAATAATAATTTTATTCTGGTGTGCTCATCCCCCTGAGCTTTTTGATCCCTTCTTCAGAACTCTGTCAAGAAAGTTCTAGCATTTCCACCTCATTTGCTGTAATGCACAGTTTTTCCTAGATGTTGAAGAGTTATTCCAGGAGCATATTGCAACTGGATTCAGATGTCTTTGCCAAGCCATAAAAATGTTAAACCCTCTCATTCACATTAAAAAAAAAAATGTTAAATCCTCAGTCACAGTAGAGTATCCCAGATCGATAAACTCTCCATTATCCAGCTTTATATTCCATTCCCAGACCCCAGTCCAACACCCTCAAGATCTGTTCTCAAACATGTCCTCTCACTTTCTGCTGCTACATGATAGCAAGATCCTAAAGTTCTTTCAGTGAATAATCATTTTCTTCCCATAGCTGAGATTGTACTTCCCCACTTGGTCCATGGTGATACTTGACCATAGTTATTGGTCTAGAATCATGGAGGGAGTCAGGGTCAGATCTTGAAGTAGACAAGTATCATCTTGTGAAGCATCTACCCCAGGTGAGGACTTCGCATGGTATCCAGGCAAGGAGAGTCTGCTCTCTTCTACTAAGGAAGAGAGGCCACTTCTGCTGGCCCAAAAGATTCAGGAAAATCTGGGGGTTCCAGAACAGATGATCCCATACCAGGCCTCAGGTTCCTACTTCTCTGTCAGGGCCCTGACTTGCTGGGTCTTTAAGTATATAATCCTGCTACACCAAGAAAGGAATCTTTTCACTAGATATAACAATGATTCCATTAGACTGGAAATTTAGACTCTCACCAGAACAAAGAAAGAGGTTACCTTCTGGGGCAGCTGATCCCAAATACCAAGGGGAAACTGGGTTGCAGCTACACCATGAAATTAGGGAGCACTATGTCTAGAACCCACGAGATTCCCCAGTGTGCCTCTTCCTTCTTCAATATCCAATAGTAAAAGTTAAAACAAAATAGTAGCAACTCAATTTTGAGGATTTAGATTCTTGAAGAATGAAGGTTTGTTCACCTGATCTGGTTTAAAAAAACAAACAAACAAACAAACAAAAAACGGAACAGCCAGCAAACAGATACTGGCTAAGGGCAAAGTGAAAATGAAATGAGTAATGGAAAAAGAAAGTTATAAATATCAACTTCTAGTTGCAGAAATAAGGATTGTAGAAGCTATGGGTATTTTATTTCTTGGTTGTTTTGTATTGTATACTCTCTGTATTGATTTCTTCCTCCTTTCTTTCCCTTATTATATATTAGGATTGCTGTTGGTAGAGAACTTTATAATTTAGTCTTTAGGTTACAGAATCTTCTAGAGGAAATGTGGCTGAATTAGGAGAGGTATCCGCATCACCCAGAGATGGATACTGTTACTGGAGAGACTTTACATCTCCACTTTTGGGGAAGGGCACCAAAGTATCTTCGTGTGAAGGACAACTGTATCTTGTTAGGCAGTCACGAAATTGTTACTGTTCAAATATGTATAGAAAGTTGTGTGTAAATGCTGAGCAGAAAAAGAGGATGACTGTGTCAGTTATTTATTTATTGCCTTTCTGTTCCTAATCCATTCTTTATGTCTCTGCTCTCTGTTGCTGGATGGGGTTGGGACTTTGCAAACTTGTTTCCCAGACTCCATTATTAACTGGCTTTCTGTTAGGTTCTGCTAATAGGAGGTACTAGAGGAAGATGAAAGACAAATAGAGAAGGGACTACCTTCTCTCTTTTTTTTTTTTTTTGGCGGGGGCCGTGGGGGAGGTTCTTCAGAGTCACTCTATCATTGGAAGTTGACTCCGGCCATCAGCTCCTTTCTACATTCCCAAAACTAGCTTTGCAGATGGTTCCTCTGAGGAGTGAGTAGCAGCCCCTGGTGGCTCTGCCTGCATCTGAGCCCCAGCTCTGCAGGGCCCCACCTGGGCTCCTAGGGTGTAGTAATCCCACTCTTCCCTTGTGTTCCCTTGGCCCTTGCTGCTTCCTTTAGTTACTAGTTCCACTGTATCTCAGTGTTCTTTCTCTTTCTTGCTCTTTTAGTTTTCCAACTCCCATGTAACCAATTCCCTGTATTAAATCTCCTCTACTTAAAATATATAGTGTGGTTCCTATATTCTGATTAGGCCCTATCTGATACACAAAGTTACCCTCAGTGGTAGAATAGATTACATGGTAAGACATACTACATTGGAATAGTATACAAAACGCATCTCCCTAACATACTATTGTAAGAAGCAAATCACAACTGAATTCATACCGTATGACTCCATTTCTACAAAATTTAAACACGGGCAACATTAAATTATATATTTTATTCATGAACACACAGGTGATGAAACTATGAAGCAAAGAAATGGTTATCACAAAAGTCAGAATAGCGGTTATCTCTTGGGGGATGGATGAAGATGAGATCTGGGGAAAGCACGGGGAGGTCCTGGGGTATTGATAATGTTCTATTTCTTGATCTTTGAGGTTATGACACAGGTGTTTGCTGTGTTCATAGTCTTTAAACTGCTCATTTGTGTTTTATGTGCTCTTTTGTGCATAAGATACATCTTGCAATTGAAAAACAAAGGAACATCATGATTGTCACTGGCTATGGGTCTGGAGGGAGAAGGATACTAAGTAGGGCTTCTAGAGGTGAAGCAAGGGCAAAAAGGCAAAAGAGGGACTAAAAAGACTAAATTTGAGGTCCCAGAAGCCAAAAATTGAGGCCGAGGCTAAGTGAGCATGAGATCCCAGCAAGGAATCAGGACCTCCTCAGCCCCTGGAGAGTCAGACCAGGGTTGGGTCTTTCATCTCCTCCTCCTCTGTTTGTATTAAAATTGGGTCCCTACCTGCTGGTCATAGTCAGATTGAGTGTACATTTAAATCAATGTGGAGATATTGATCGCCCACTAGCAGAGTAGAGTAAATCTAGTAGGTAGGCGGAGTTGGTGAATAGATATGAGCTGAACCCTGGAATGGACATCCTTGAGGTCAGACATAGACATTGGGTGGAGCCCCGTTAATCCACACAGAAAGGCTTTCTGCGGAAGCCGGGGATTTCAGTGGGTGAAAGAGAACATGTTGAATTGGAGAATGAAAAGAGAACAGGTTGACTCGGGGAATGTTCTTTTATGGAAAGGTGGGGGAGCAGGGATGTAAGAGAGCAACTGGGAGGCAAAGGGCAGCAGGGAAGCCAGACTGTGCCTCCTGTTCTCCCATCTTTTGATAAAAGATGCAACTAGCTTTGTGGGGCCCTCCTGGCCTTTGCAGAGAGGGTAATGGCACCGCATAGCAATTCTGGCAGCCAAGGGGTTAACCCTAAAGACAGCTGCCCCTGGGGTGGTATGAGGAGGCAGGATTCCGAGGGGAAGCAGGCCACTGTGGCACCAGCTCTACTGCTGGGAACCTCCTCAGAGCCCAGGCCCCTAGCTGCCACTCTACTCTCTACTCACTGTCCTGAGTGGTCCCAGGCTCTGGGCTCCTCCGGCTGATTCTGGATTCCCATCCCCCACCCTAGGAGTGGTTGATTACACAGGCTAGTGCAGGCAAGTCGAGTCCAGGCGCAGACAGATTCGCAGTCTCTCTGACTGCTCCTTGCCCTCCTGGGTTAGCAGTATAGGGCCACCTGAGCTCTCTGCACGCAGACCTGGCCTTGGCCTCGAGGGAAAGGCCGATACTGAAGGGGTGGGGCTAGGATGAGGGTACTAGAGGTGAGAACCTCCATTCCCAGGCAGCAAGAGAAGAAATCTGAGATAGACACCAAAGATCAGAGATCGGAAACTGGGGAGGAGAGGTGTCGGAACTCAAAGACGTGAAGAGAGGGGTCCCGGGCTCTGGGTGTGGGAGTGGAGAACAGGCCAGATTACCTCTTCTTACTCCTTCCTTTCGCTGCCTCTTCCGGGGACCCCCTTCGCTCTCCCTAGGGCCCTGGCCCTCTCCCCTCCCCCCTAAATCCTGCACCCTCTGCGGATTGGTCCCCGGCCTGCCAGGGGGCGGGGCCCGAGGGTCCTGACGTCACTGGCGGGGGAGGCGAGTGGCTAGGGGAGGGGGGTGACGGCCCCGGCTCAGCACCTCGGAGAGCTCCCTCCCCGGCCTTGTTTTGCTCCGGAATCGCGGCGGGGGGAGGGAGCCAGGGGCCGGCACCCGAGCAGCGGCAGGGGGATGGCCGTAGAGGGGTCGCGGGGCTCTGGCGGGCAGAGGGCCCAGCCGTGATCCCGCGAGGGTGCCGGGGCGCCGGGCGGGGTGGGGGGCAGCTGGCGGCGGCAGCAGTGGCCGCACATCTGGATGGAAGCGAGCTTTGTCCAGACCACCATGGCTCTGGGGCTGTCCTCCAAGAAAGCGTCTTCCCGCAATGTGGCCGTGGAGCGTAGGAACCTGATCACCGTGTGCAGGTGTGCGCTGCTGGCGGGGGGGGGGGGGGGGGGGGTGGTCGGGGAGAGGCGGCAGGGTGGGCTGCGGAAACCTGGATGAGTGTACGGGTAGGTGGATGCAGAGCAGCCGCGGAAAAAAGGGAGGCACAGGGTTAAGAGAAGTGCGTCCACTGTCCCTCTCAGGCCCAGACCGGGGAGGGAGTTTGGAGGTCTGGTCCCTACCCTTCTAGGCCAAGCCAGGCCTGTGCCCAGCCTGGGGCCTGGAGGGTGAGGGGTGCTTAATTGGCACTGCAGCTTCCTGTGAGATCCAGGAAGTGACATTGTGCATGAGGGGGAGGGGTGGGGATGGCTGGCTCCCTTGCTGGGGGCGGGTAGGCAGTGGGAAGAGAACTGATGGTGTAGGGGGAAGACCACCCTCCAAGCATACCCCCTCTGCTACCCAACAGCCTGGCCTCGCTGGGGTGGGGCTTTCCTGGGAGATTTTCTAATGCTCAATTCCTGAAGAAGGATGGTGCTATCTTCCTTCTCTGGGCAGCTGCAGCCTGTGGCAGTCAATTAGGCATGTGGGCAAAGACCCAAAATTCATCCAGTGAAGGGTCAGGGGCGCTGCCGAACTGAGGGGCTGGTCCCAGAAGCCTGGGTCTCCTGGGTTCAAGAAGAGGAGACTGGGAGGGCAGGCCCATTGGTCCCTGAAGGTGGGGCTGTTGCAGTGTTGGGAAGAGTCCCTCGCTTTCTTGGGGCCCAGGAAGTGAACCTTCCCACTTCAGCCCTGCAAAGACTCACCCTCCCTGCCCTGCAATGAAGCCAAGAATGGCAAGTTGCTCAGTCTTTCGCCCTCAGTCCCCACCTGTACTCACGTATTCCTCTAGGATCTCCATGCCTACTGCCTTCTCCACCTGCAACCTCCCTGCCCCCCATGCCACCTGTGACAGCAGGGACTCACAGTGCATGGCTCAACTGTCTTCCCTTCCCAGCCCTACTTGCCTGCACATAGGCCTTGGCCCTCCTCTTTACCCCAAGAATCAGTGCCACATAGTGCCCTGGCTCCTGTGTCCCATAGCTCCTTCTAAGGTTCCTGGGCACACACCTGACCACACTGAATCTATCTTGCACTATATCTCTAGTGCCTAGCACAGTGCTGTGCACACCAGACCTCTGTAAAAATGCCTGAAATGTCACATCCCAAACCCTGCCAATGTGGTGCAAAACATTTCTGCCTTTGGAGCCAGATCATCCCGGGTTCAAGCTCTTACTTCATCAGTTATTAGCTGTGCAACCTCGGTGAAGTCTCCTAACCACTCCGAGCCTTGGGTGCCTCATCATACCCATTATGGATGTAACGGACATGCCAAGGAATGGGAATGACATAATCCATGTAGGAGCCTAGCCCAGTGCCTGGCACATGAAAATAGTCCGATCCTGATGACACTCTTCCTGTCCCTCTTCTTCCTCTTGACATCCTAGGTTCCTCTTCTTTCTCTTGCCTGCCAAGACAGCTGGACCTCTTGAGCATGTGGGGAAGGCAGGGACTCCCCTTGGCCTAGGCTATAGAAGCAGATGTTCTGGTGGATTGGAAGTGGGCTTAGAGCTGCAGTGTGACAGATAAAGTT
>NW_011889087.1:1982551-1983324 GCF_000151845.1 Pteropus vampyrus | reverse complement strand
GAGATAGACACCAAAGATCAGAGATCGGAAACTGGGGAGGAGAGGTGTCGGAACTCAAAGACGTGAAGAGAGGGGTCCCGGGCTCTGGGTGTGGGGGTGGAGAACAGGCCAGATTACCTCTTCTTACTCCTTCCTTTCGCTGCCTCTTCCGGGGACCCCCTTCGCTCTCCCTAGGGCCCTGGCCCTCTCCCCTCCCCCCTAAATCCTGCACCCTCTGCGGATTGGTCCCCGGCCTGCCAGGGGGCGGGGCCCGAGGGTCCTGACGTCACTGGCGGGGGAGGCGAGTGGCTAGGGGAGGGGGGTGACGGCCCCGGCTCAGCACCTCGGAGAGCTCCCTCCCCGGCCTTGTTTTGCTCCGGAATCGCGGCGGGGGGAGGGAGCCAGGGGCCGGCACCCGAGCAGCGGCAGGGGGATGGCCGTAGAGGGGTCGCGGGGCTCTGGCGGGCAGAGGGCCCAGCCGTGATCCCGCGAGGGTGCCGGGGCGCCGGGCGGGGTGGGGGGCAGCTGGCGGCGGCAGCAGTGGCCGCACATCTGGATGGAAGCGAGCTTTGTCCAGACCACCATGGCTCTGGGGCTGTCCTCCAAGAAAGCGTCTTCCCGCAATGTGGCCGTGGAGCGTAGGAACCTGATCACCGTGTGCAGGTGTGCGCTGCTGGCGGGTGGGGGTGGGGGTGGGGTGGTCGGGGAGAGGCGGCAGGGTGGGCTGCGGAAACCTGGATGAGTGTACGGGTAGGTGGATGCAGAGCAGCCGCGGAAAAAAGGGAGGCACAGGG
>NW_011889087.1:1971030-1981126 GCF_000151845.1 Pteropus vampyrus | reverse complement strand
TTTTTGGGCATGAGAGTCATGACAAAGGTTCAGAAACCCCTCGGGCCCCTGTCACCTCATCACTGTCACGTGATTTGCCTCCAACTCCTAAAACAATTCCCTTAGCAGGATGAGAGCTCCCTTGGGCCCTGGCCTCCCTGTCTCCATGGTAACTTGTAACAGCCACTGCACCTCCTAACAGGAGGCACACCACAGGGCTCCCAGGGGCAATGACCAGCTATGCAGAGCCCCAAGGACAGATGGCAGATGGCTGCCATGCTGAAATCAGCCCCAGGCCCTCCACTGTGGTCTGACCCAGATGACCAGAAGAAATCATCAGGGGTGTGGGGGGCTGCATAATGAATCTCAGATAATACCCCAAACCTTCTCATAGATGGCCCAGCTCCTCACACCCCCTGCCTGTACACACCCTCCACTCAGTACAGCCTGGGATCTGAACCAAAATTAATGAGACAGGTACTGTTATTCCTTTTTGCACCTGGGACAATGGGCCTCTGAGGGATTAGATGACTTGTCCAAGGCCACAGGGATATCATGAGGAAACAGAACTTGAGTCTACCAGGCTGCCTTCCTATAAGTGCCACCCCAACACTGACCTGGCTCTAATCTCAGGCCAGTGGTCTTTAAGCCCAAAGGGAAGGAAAGGAGGCCTGTGCACTCAGCCCTGTCATTGGCCTGAGAGTCGGAGAGGCTGGAACCTGCAGAGTGGAGGACAGAGGATGGAGGGGGCAGGGCTTCTCGGGTCTTTGGTAATCATGACAGCCACCAGGAGGCCATAAGATGTAGCAGAAAGAGCAAGGCCTTTGGAATCAGAAATATCTACTTGGCTCCTCACAAGCTGTGTGACTCTGAACAGATCAGTCAACCTCTTGGACCCTCAGTTACCTTATCTGTGAAATGGGGATGGTGGTGATATTAACAGGAACTACCTTCCAGGGCTGCTGTAGGGATGGATGAGATAATATATGCAAGGTATAGTGCTTGGCATATTACAGGGCTTGATAAGCTTAGGGAAAAAAGGGCAGTTCCAAGCGGCCCCCATATGTGCTCTGCCACCCACAATAATGGGATGTTGGGAGCAGTGTCCTCAGCCCTGATCAATCCCATTGCACCCATGGTAGGTGAAGACTGCAGGAGAAGCAATCACTACCCCTCAGCCCCACTGGCTTTCTTTGGCTCCCTTCCTCTCTGAGAAATTGTGTCAGAGCCCCCAAGGCTCTTTCTGGAGATCTGTGCCCAATGCCCACTTCCACCCAGTGTATGTCAGACCCACACCCTGCACCTCCTCAGGCCCAGCTCTGCACCACCTAGTTCTGGGCAGCTGGTGTGTAGGTGGCCAAGCTGGGAAGGAAATGAGGAAGGGGGGCCTCCCTGTGCTAAGAGCCTACCTGGTCACCATGCAGGCCCATGCCCCATGTGCTTGGAGCCAACTCACTGGCTCTGGCACAGTTGAACCCCACCCCAGGAGGGACTGATGGTTATTCTAGCAAGAGCAGAAGACAGCTCAGGGCAGGGGCACAAACCGGCTTCTAACTCCTAGCTGGCCACAACCCATATACAGAGAGAATGTAACTCCGAAGGGTGAGGAGGGGCTCTGGGGCAGCCTGCTGGCTCTAGGTGCCTCGACTTTCTACCTACTGTTTCATTCTCCTCTCATACCTTGTTCCCAAAGCTTCCTTCCTCTGGCTGTCACCTCTCCTGTCACTTACTTTGTCAATCAGTCTCCCACCTGCCACCTTAGCACTCCCATGCCACAATACCTTTATGGGCACTATGTTCTCACCTGTCTCCCACCCTCTTTCCATCTGCCCTCCCATTACATCCATAACTCTTCATGACCTCTTCTCTGCCCTCTACTCCCTCTCTTTGCCTGACTCCCTTCCCCTACCACTATCACCCTGTCTTCTCACCTGACACCCCACTGCCCCTTCTCCTGACCCCCCACCCAGGTTCTCTGTGAAAACACTGTTGGAGAAGTACACAGCGGAGCCCATCGATGACTCATCTGAGGAGTTTGTGAATTTTGCAGCTATCTTAGAGCAGATCCTCAGTCACCGTTTCAAAGGTGGGCCCAGGTTCCTGTCCCCTGTGGCTCAGCTCTCCCAACTCCCAGACTTTAGTTTCCAGCCACCCTGCTCTGATCTACTCTGTGGCTTTCTGAGCCCATCACTGACCTGGGCTCCAATTCTGAGCCATTCACAGAAGCTCATGCACAGAGCTGGGAAGATGGAGGGGGGTCCTCTGGGCATGCGGTTATAAGCTGGCATGCCCTTTGCGTACATGCATGTGTGTGCACATACTTTTGGGGTAGGCGCTATGTGCATGTGTGGCTTATACTTATGCATGCGTGTGTACCGTTACATGGACCCTCTCCAAACTCCCTGGTCTTGCTGAACCCCCACCCTGCCCTGGCTCAGCCTGTGCCCCAGCAGGTCCAGTGAGCTGGTTCAGCTCAGATGGGCAGCGTGGCTTCTGGGACTATATCCGGCTGGCCTGCAGTAAAGTGCCGAACAACTGTGTGAGCAGCATTGAGAACATGGAGAACATCAGCACAGCCCGAGCCAAGGTGAGGGGCCTGCAACAGGCAGTGGAGACAAGAACCATAGGAGGTCCAGACCCAGTGGTTCGCACATGGGTCCTTTCGGGGCAGCAAGTAAAGGTGATCGTGCTTTCCAGGGTCGGGCATGGATCCGGGTAGCGCTGATGGAGAAGCGTATGTCAGAATACATCACCACAGCCCTGCGGGATACCCGGACCACAAGGTCAGACCCTCTCAGCTCGGGCCACAGGTCCCAGTGTACACGTTCACTGACTAAACACACTTGATCCTTAAGTTTCTGCAGCAGCCTTCAGTATCTGGACTACAATTCCCAACATGCACCACTAGTTTCCCTCTCCCAGACTGTCTGTACGTCAGCCCAGCCTGCAGTCCTGAAACACACATTTGGCAGCACCAACATCTCTGCCAAATCAAATTGATTATCCCCCATCACTTCCCAGCACCAGTCTCATATATAACTCTACCTTTAGATACACCTTTGAATAAGTCTCTACTATGTATTGTTTTACTTGTTGGCCTTGTTCCATGACCTTCAACACACAGCCCTACCTGTTCCTCAAACAATGGCAGCAGTGTGTGCTTGCTATCCGTGGGCTGCAGTCTCAGCATGCAGAGAGCTTCATTCTCTGCACTGTGACTTTGAAGAGAGATAGGATCTGGGGGCAGGGTCACAGGTAGGATGTGCCACTGGGGGATGGTGTGTTTGAAGCAGAGTACATTCCCCCATCCAGTGGCTACACCCAACCTGATGTTTTTACGGCATTCTATCTCCCCACATTTCAGAGGTCACATTAACATATTTTTGAGCACCTATTGTATACCAAGCATTAATGATTAGAATGTGTTTCCTGATTTTAAGGGTCAGGGTGACTGTATTTGGTGGGAAAGGGGTAGTTCAGAGGATGGAGAAGAATCTATCTATTCTCAGGGTGCACACGTTCTAATAGGTAGGAGACACAGGCATTACACCCAGTGGACTTCAGTCTGAGGGAGATACAAAGTCCACACCTGAGGGGCGAGCAGGGAGGAGATACTTCCTTCTTCTAGGAAGAGTTTGTAGGAAGCCAAGGACAGGTCCTGAGGGATGGAGGCTCCCTGGGAGGATGCTGCACCCTCAGTCCCACCTCCTCCCCACAGACGTTTCTATGACTCAGGAGCCATCATGCTGAGGGAGGAAGCCACTGTCCTCACCGGGATGCTGATCGGACTGAGTGCCATAGACTTCAGGTGGGGTCTAGGAGGCGGTGGCAGTGGTGGTGGTGGGGTGTTCCCTTGTGAATGTTCATACCCCCATTTCCTCATACCTCGCCCCCAACCCTATGGGTCCTATTCCCCCAGTTTCTGCCTAAAGGGTGAAGTGCTGGATGGGAAGACCCCTGTGGTCATAGATTACACGCCCTACCTAAAGTTCACCCAGAGGTGAGGAGCCCAATTGTTGCGGTGGGTGTGGGCAGACTCGCCCGGAGGAGTGGGGATAGCAGCAGAGGACTGGCTGGGCAGGCACCGCGACCCCTGCCCAAGGGGGCCGCGTGGGCCGCGTGGGCGGGGCCGAACCTGCCGGTGCCACTGCTCCCTGCTCTAAGCTACGACTACCTGACGGACGAGGAGGAGCGACACAGTGCCGAGAGCAGCACGAGTGAGGACAACTCGCCGGAGCACCCGTACCTGCCGCTCGTCACCGACGAAGACAGCTGGTACAGCAAGTGGCACAAGATGGAACAGAAGTTTCGCATTGTCTACGCGCAGAAGGTGCGCGCTGCGCCGCGCGGGTGACCGGTAGCTGGGCGGGGGAGGGGGACCGGCCAGGCGGCCGCTGGGACCCTGCTCCCGCCGCCCGGGCTGAGCCGGCGCCCCGCAGGGTTACCTGGAAGAGCTGGTGCGTCTGCGCGAGTCACAGCTGAAGGACCTGGAGGCGGAGAACCGGCGGCTGCAGCTGCAGCTGGAGGAGGCGGCGGCGCAGAACCAGCGCGAGAAGCGGGAGCTGGAAGGCGTGATCCTGGAGCTGCAGGAGCAGTTGTGAGCGCCGCCGCCGCCCTGAGCCCTGACCCTGGCCACCCTGACCACATCACCCCAGGGAACCCCCATATTGCCTCCACTGACTCTAATTTCATCTCTCCTGATACCCGTATCCAACTCAACCAACTGCCAGCATCAAACTGATCCCATCACCTCTACCCTGAGGACCCCCCCCCCAGTGACCACCTAACATTATCCTCGACATAAAATTCTGGGACTTCCCCAAAGCCAGCTCCCCACTTCACCCTCAATTTCCCAACATCAGCTAGAACGGCCCTCCAACATTTCTCCAGGGACCCTGACATTACTCATAACGGCCTCTAATGTTACTCAGTGACCTTCAGCGTGATTGAATTATTCCCTCGGATCTGCAACATAGGCTTACTGCCAGTCACCATCCATGGTTACCCCAGACCTCACTCTTACTGGTCCCTCTGACATTTCCCCCTAAACCTTTTCATCACCCTATGATCTCCCAGCATAATTCCTCAAGACCCACCCTCATTACCCTTCAGGATTCCCGCACTATTCTCCACTGACTCCCCTGTCACCCTGACTCCCACAACATCCCATGACTCCCTCTAACCCCCAATATGACTGCATTAATCCATCACCCCTGACCCCCAGTACCCTCCACTGACTCCCAGGATCTGCCCCACTGATCCTCAACATTCTGTCCCCATTTCTGCTACCCAGGTTTCAATCCTATCCCCTCCCCCACCCTTTGTTTAGCCCCCTTCCCCACTTCTATTCCCTCTCCCAGCCAGCCTGACCCACCCCTCCCCATCCCAGGACAGGTCTGATCCCTGGTGACCACGCTCCCCTGGCTCAGGGTTCCAAGGAGCTCACCACACCCCTGGTCAACCAATGGCCATCACTAGGAACGCTCAATGGGGCTGAAGGTGTCAGCAACCCCAAGCTCTACAGGAGGTAAGCTCAGCCAGGCCTGGCTTGGGCCAGAGTGCTGGTCCCTCCTGAAGAAGAGAGTGGGGGTGGGGGTGGGGCCATGGCAGTAGGCCTCTGCCCACACACCAGCTCTCTCTACTCTACCACAGACACAGCTTCATGAGCACGGAACCACTGTCAGCTGAAGCCAGTCTGAGTTCGGACTCCCAGCGCCTGGGAGAGGGCAAACGGGATGAGGAGCCCTGGGGTCCCATCGGTGAGTCCCCCTAATCTAGCACCCAGCATCCCTCCAAGAAGGGCTACAGCTAGGCCCTGGGGCCTGTAGTCAGGCCCTGGCCAATTTCCTCATTCACGTGGTACTTTCAGAGAGCTTAGCACAGCAATTAAGAGCCTGGTTTGGGGCGTCTGGCAGACCTGACGCAAATCCCAGCTGCCCCTCTGGTTGTGGAGCTTGGTCAATGCACCTTGCTGAGCCCTTCTTATCTGTAAAATGGAGATGTTGATTAAAGTAATCACCAGTGTTAGCATATGGTGAGGGCTTAATGGCTTTTTGGTATAGTGACATCCTCAAGGGGCGGGGGTCACAAATTCTTGGGGGAGTTCTTTGCCTAATTTGCTCTTATCTCATGCATTCTGTGAACCGCTTGCCTGACCCTTGTTTCCCCCTTTTCTTTGGCTGCCAGGAAGCTCAGAGCCAAATTAGTGGCTCCCTTCAAGCGAATGTCCAGGACTTCAACGCATGCATTTTGTGTTGCCCTCCCCGTGGCTTCACCTTGGTTTCCCACCCTAGTTTTCCTGGTGCCTGGACGTCCTGTCTTTCTTTCTAAAAACCACACTGTACTGGATGACTCTAGATCTTCTTTGAGACAAGGCAGGCTATGGACGTGTGACCCCACCACACTGTGTTTGTGATTGTCTGTGTGTCTGTCTCCCCACCAGACTGTGAGCTCCGTGAGGGCAGGGACCGTGTCTCATCCGTTCTCTGTATCCCCAGTGCTTGGAACGGAACAAATGCTCACCATGTGTTTAATAAATGGACAAAGAGAGAGGATGAACCTCAGGGGGAGACAGAGACATAAACTGACGATTACAATACAGTGTCCCCAGCACTGTGCATAGCACAGGCAGGTGCTTATCAAGGTGTAATTGAAACGGCAAATGCTGCAGAAATGAGGCGTCTCCTGGGGGGGAGGGGTGACCTCGGGGTTCCCCCTTCACTGCTTGTGCCCACATACCCCACACATGCCTCACCCACCCTCTCTCCCCAGGGAAGGACCCCACGCCCTCCATGCTGGGCCTCTGCGGCTCCCTGGCCTCCATCCCCAGCTGCAAGTCCCTGGCGAGCTTCAAATCCAACGAGTGCCTGGTGAGCGACAGTCCTGAGGGCAGCCCGGCACTGAGCCCCAGCTGAGGAGCAGTGTGGGCTGTGCCAGCCCCACCTGCCAGGGACACAGATGCCTGCCACCTTTCCTCAGAGCCCCCCAATCCAGGCCATCCTTCTAGAGAACACTGCCCACCCAGCCAAGGGTCTCTTGGGAAAAACACTCTTTGCTCCTGGTTCTAACTTTGTGCCCAAGGAAGCTACGGCTGCCAAGGGAAGTGGGATGGGTGATGTGGGGACACCAAGGCCACAGGGAGCCCTTGGCAAAGCTTGCTCCATTCTGATGACCCTGATGCCCAGCTGGCTCCCTCCGGGGACTCTCCTTCGCTTAACTCCTCCGGCCTCTTCAGGAGCGTGGCCCAGGCTCAGCACCCTCACCTCTCCCTCTCCCGTTTGTTCCTCCTGTTCGTTCTTTGGAGTCACTTCTTCCTCAGCCCCCAGGGAAGGGGCCCTGGGAGATCAGGCCAATAAAAACCAGAGGACTAAGGGTAGCCTTGTCTGTGGAGGTTGGGACAGGGCTGTCCTGAGGTCGGCAGAATGTGATGGAGCCAGTGCCAGGCCCATAACCAAGGCAATGCTGGACCACGTGGAGTAGAATCAGTGGGAGAAAGTGGGTTAGAGTAGTTCAGGGAGTGGGTGACTTTTGTATGAAGTGTCCTGAGTATGAGGTCTGCCTATGGCAGGACCAAGACACACTTAGTGCTCCTTCAACCTGATACTCTTTAAGAACTTGCTCAACCTCAGGCAGAGAAGACACTGAACATCCTGGGGAGGAAGGATGGAGGAAGGCAAGCCCTGGCAGGGCCGTTTTCCTTCTATCGTCTGAGCAATTCAGCTTTAGCCCAAAGTTACAGACCCTTCCATTAGGCCAAAGCCTAGCTGTGAAGCAACACTCCCCTCTGTCATCTCTTAAATGTGCCCTTGGGAAGATGTCTCGCCACCCTCTACCTTGGCCCTAACACTACCAAGATATTGCTTATTGCCCGCCACCAACTCAAGGTCCTCACTCAAATTGGGGCGGGGAGGGTGTCCTCTACATGGGCATCTCCTGGGCAGCCAAAGCTAACACCAAGGTCCCTTCCAGGCCTCTATACAAATCACTCACCAAGTCCCACTCCCTCCACCCCACCCCACAACCCCCTGCTCCTGTAGTCACAGGCACTGGAGAAAAGTTCATCATCTTTAGACTCAGGAATTAACAGAGGTGGGTTCAGACTATGCCAGGTCCAGGGTTTTGTGGCTCCTGGGGCAGGCCCAGCTACAACAAATACACAGGGACATAGGCAAGGGCAGGGAGAATTAATAGATTTGGTCTTGAACTTGGGGAATGGGGTAGAAAAGTGATGATCCTTGGGGTTTGGAAATGGGGACAACTGGGAAGAAATCTGTCTGAGGGGGGCCTGGGTGGGCCTAGAGGGGTGGCCCCCTACCCATGGGGCTCAGAGTTGAGAGGGAAGAAAAATGAGGCCCCTCCCCTGAGGACAAGGCACTTGGCTCAATCTCCTCCTGCCCCACCCCATTCACGGAAGAAATTGTGCTCTCATCTCCTTGATCCTTTCACAGGCCCAGAGACTGTTCCTGGTTGAGCCTCTGGAAGAAGCTTTTGCCAAACTCATAAGTGCTGATCATGATGGCACAGGAGGGGGCGGCCTTGATGATCCTTGGGAGGAAGCCTGCAGCGGGAGGGTGAAGATGAGGTCAGAGGTCAGGTCCCGGGGTACCCAACCTGACCAAGGCCTGGAAACACACAACAGACACCCACCTGCAAAGAGTCCCCTGGTGCCAGACTCAGCCCGGATCCTCCGCAGCAGGAGCCAGGTAGAGTTGGCGTGCGGGGGCAACACTGCAGGTGCAAGGCATGGCTCAGTAAGACCCCACTCAGACTCTCACTTCCCTCCACCCCACGCCAGCCAGGCCCCTCACCTCTCACAGCCTCCACTGCTCCCAGGGCAACTTGGCGTTGAGTCTTCACCACGTCGAAGGGTAGAGTCAGGACAGCCGCCACCTAGTGCAGTGGGAAGAAGGCTCATCTTCACTCCCAGGACCCCCATCCCTTGCATCCAGCCAGGGTCTGCCAGCCTTATCACCATGGAGAGCGAGCTTGCTTCTCGAAAGGCAGCTGATGCACTGCTATGCAAGGCCTCCTCCAGAGCATCCCCCCAAGAACACTTCTGCCACCCTCACCCCCAGCCTCGTCAACTCACCGTCCCTGAGATGCCGCCAGCCACAAAGCTGATGCCCACTGATGTCTGGTCCTTTGGCCTGAGCCCACTCAGCCAGTTCTTCACCAGCTCATAGTTGAACCAGTACAGGGCTTGGGGGCACGGGATATACTCATTAGAGATGGGGAAGGCAGTGGGGTGGGCCCCAGACTTCCCATCTTCCACTGACCTATATCACAACTGCTCCCTCCAATCCCCTCCGTTATAAAGGCCTGTCTGCTACACTAGTTTCTATAACAGGCTCTCTGCAAAATTACCTCATGAGAAAATCTGGGTGGATACCCTGCTTGCTGAGCCCATTTCAGATGAGATAGTCAGGGCTCACGTAAGTTAAGCGACTTCAAGATCAGCAGTACCAAAGTTGAGACTTGGCTGTTGACCACTTGTACATCACCCAAGGGCTCCCTTACTCCGTCCTCTGTACCTCTGATGCCTACCTGAAAAGGGGACATCCCGAAGGGCAGTGGGGCCCCAGCCCAGCCACAGTGAGCGCCAGCCACCCTGAACCACGGCAGCTCGGACACAGGCACCCAGTTCTCGGTATGACACATGCTGAGCCTGCAGCTTTGTCCGTACTAGCTCCAGGGGGCTGATCACAGTCACGGTGCCCACTGCAGGGAACAGTGAGGAGGAGTCAGCTCACAGGTTGCAACAGTAGCATGCCCCAGGGTCTGGAACCCAGACATCCCCCTCCCCCTAAGCCAGCAAAGAGCAGAGCTGGGAGACAGGACTGGACTCAGGTTCAGGTGTAGTCAGAGGAAGATCAAGGGCTCAGGGCTGTACTCACAGCGGGCCAGTGCGCCAGCCACCATGGGTACGTAAAGGTCAGACGTCAAGGCTTGACCACACAGAAAGGCCTTGAGTTGATCATAGGTGGTGAAGTAGATGGCAGTGGCTGGTACAGTCATCACCCTGAGGGTGTGAACGGAGGTTAGTTGGGACTTCCAAAGGCTCCCAAACCTCCCAGGCCTCCCCTGCTCTACCCAGCAAGCCAAAAGGGCAGCAAGGGAT
>NW_011889087.1:1938489-1969210 GCF_000151845.1 Pteropus vampyrus | reverse complement strand
AGGCCTGGATTAGAACAATTTCTGTCTTTTCTCCCCAGAATACAGGCCGGGGACTCCGTCGAGAGGACGGAAAGTAGATATAGAGACAGGATCTCTCCTCGCCCCTCGGCGATACTCTCTGCCCGAGCCCCACGCGCAGGGGAGCCCAGCAGGGCCAACTTGATCGACCCAACCGCCTGGAACTCCGCATCCTCAAGCTAGTCCTGCCTCAGGCTCCCCGGGACTTTCAGAGACCCAACTCCTGCCTCCGTCCCCAGCCGGACCCTCAGCCCCGACCCCGCCCCGCTCACCTGGCTCTAAGCCGGTGCTCGCGCGGCGCGGCGCGCGGGCCCCGGCGGGCCCATAGCCGCTCCGCAGCCGTGCGGGGATCCGCGAGTGCAAGCGTAACACCACTGCGGACTGGGAAGACCGCTAAGCCCGCCCCGCTCCTGGACCACGCTGCGAGACCCCGCCCCCCATGGGCCAACCAGCCTCACTCTCGGAGTGACGCCAGCCCCGCCCACTCGCGGCCTCCTCGGGAGCCCGCGGAGCCCTTGTTCCACGCCGCCCGCGCCCGGCTGGGCGGGCGCGCCAGGGTCGCGGATCTGTGTGTCGCGCGTGACGTGGGTCAGCACCGCATTAACAGCGTATTCTCACAGCCCCCACCCCCCAGACCCCTTGCGGAGCTCTGCACCGGGAGGCCCAGCACTAACTTTTCAGACCAGCGTGGGTAACACATTTTCCTGCTCTTCATCAGTGGCCTCGTCTGCGTGGCGGCGAGGGGTTGAATCAGTCCCAAGGCCGCGGGCGATTTGAGAGCTATGGAAAACATCCTCCGGGTTCCCTGCTGGGGTTTTACAACTTTGTTGCAACCGCAACAAACAAGAATTAGCGCCATTCCCCTTTAGCTCCAAAACCACTTAACTGCAGGTTGCCGTGGGGGTGTAGGCTATGTAACCCGGACCAGGCAGGCTGGACAGAGAGAATGGCTGGCCTGGGAGCCCCGAGATCCTGGTTCAACCTGGTTTAACTTGGGATCCGTCCCACCTCTGCGTGACCTTGGGCAAGTTATAAACCTACTCTGGGCCTCGGAGTCCTTCGCAGATGAAAGGATGAATAGGGAAGAAAAGGCCTGACACTTTTGTGTTACTCTCGCACCGTTGTTTCTTCAAAGTCTCAAAAATCTTACTAGGTTGTTCACCCCATTTTACAGAAGATGAAACTGGCTCGAACTTAAGGTTCGAACTTAAGAGCCTGTAATTAGAACCGACCAGGTACTTCCCCCATGCACCAGGCTGCCTTCCTGTGTGGGTTTCAATCCTATGCTGACGTCTCTGAACTGGCTTCTCAGGGACAACATTTCTCCCTCGGGCCTGCCCCGCACCCGAGACTCCGCCACCTGCCTCGCCTTTAAAACTTTTGTGCTGCCTTGATTGTCCTAACAGAAAAGCTAACGAGTGAGAGCCTACGCCTTTAAGAAGGGTTCACCGCGAGTTTGGCGTCACCAGTTTCCCCGCCTTTCACGCCCAGAAATGGTTGCGTCCGGACCTGGAGCCACCCAGCCAGCAGACGCACGCGGGGTTAGCACGTGGATTTCAAGGGGCCAACTAGCATCTTTCCCTGAGAAAAGGCTTTGCGACTTCCCTGCGCTCGGCAGCCCGAATTTGGGGGCGGGGAGAGTGCAATCTGTGACCAGTGAAGTGGCCGCTAGTCTAAAGGGCTCGAGGGAAGGCCTCTTTTCCATTTCCTGCCCACATCAAAATGGATCTGAAACGACACAAAATCATTTTATAAACTGTTGGTTAAAGCGAAAACCCAGCCTCTATTAAGGTCCTTTACAGCCTCAGAGTTTACCCCAACTGTTTCACAGCCACCAGCTGAGAGATGACCCTCCCCATTTTACAGAGGAGGTAACTGAGGGCCTTGCCTGTAATGACTCTGGTGTGGAGCAGAACCCAGATTTCTCCCATGCAACCTCCCATTTTGCAAATGAGAAAATGAAGGTCAAATCTCACCAAGGTCACTCAAAGTAAAGAGCCAGAATTCAAACCCCCACCTGCCTGAGTCCAGGGGAGCTCCCAACCCACCCCATTCTCGACCCTCTGCTCCCTGCAGTGACTTGCTCACCTGTGAAAGTTTACTCAGGCCTCCGACTCCAAGAACTCCAAGAAATACAGCGTGTGGTGGAAACACCACTTCCTGCCTCAAAATCAGAACATGTGAGAGACAGGAACCTGGCTCCAATCTCCTTCTGCAGCAGCTGTGCAATATCTAGCAAGTATCTTAACACCTCTAAATCTTAGTTTCCCCATTTATAAAATGAGCTGATGGGGATAATAATATATTTGCCTTACAGGAATTATGTGAGGATTTAATGAGTTAATAGCGGTAAAGTGCTTAGACCCTTCTCTGGCATGTTGCAAGTATTCAGTGACTTGTTGTTATTGATTGCCTCCCAGGACCGGTGGCACAGAAAATTCTGGAAAGGGCCTTTCAGGCTACCAGGTTCTGTTTCTGTCCTACCTCTGCCTTCAAACGCAGGAGCAGATCGTTATAACTCCTTACACCCCTTCCTTCTCAGAGCCAAGATCACACAGTTGCAAAATAGCTGAGCCAGGAATCAAACCCGGTGACCTCTGAGCCTGTTTCTCCCACAGTAGACTGAGGGGCTTGCACTCGTTTCTGGTTTTCTTCTTGCAATAGGATGCCTTTGAGATTTGTTGCTACACTTCAGTTTCCTTATCTGAAAATAAGGATGATGCCATCTGTCCTGCCTAACTTACAGACTCTTAGCTAAAGTCACATCTGTAAAAGCTATGTGGAGAGTTGATAAGCAGTTCTATGGCCCCTCTCAGGTACTCGGTGTTGAGCAGATCACAGTCCCTGCCTTCCCCCACAGCTAAATGCTGTGAGGCTGAGAAATCTTGGAGACGTTGTCAGTGTGACCAAAGTCCAGTGTGGTGGCAGCAGTTTGGGCTAGTGAGAGAGGTTAATTGTGGGCAATGAGGCACCACTGGAGCTGGTGAAGGTATTTCCTAAGGATGATCATGGCCACTGCAGGGTGGAGCAGGAGTGCTGAGATGCCCATGGAGCTCTGCAGCCCTGGCTAGACCTGCCTGCCCAGAGGAGCAAGCCCGGAGGCCTGAGGAAGAGGCGGCCACTGTCCTGGCTGACTCGGCCACAGTTTATATTGATTGCATCTATGGTCCTTCCAAAGGCAACATGTGGCCCCATGTGGCCATCACTGGCTTCCTGATCAAATGGAAAAACAGAAACTCCTTTCAACTGTAAAAGGGGAGAAAATGGTACACGCCCCAGGGGTTGTGGTGGGGACTGATGGACAAGTCCTTGCCTAGCACTGAGGGAGTGACATAAACAGAAGGTAGTTTATTGTGAGGCTGAATTCTTCCAGGACAAGCCCTGGGGCAGGGGCAGCGTGCTCTTCAGCTTGTGTCCTCAGGACCTAGGAAGACAATTATGGGCTGAAGTTTTTCCTGTGGACATTACCAGCACCTCTGAGTTCAAGGCCAGCACTGTGCCCACCTAGAGCTGCCTTCCTGGAGGCAGGGCCAGGGGCTTCCAGACAGCTGATCCCAAGAGAAGAAATCTAAACTCTGCTCATAGCCAAATGCCAAGTCAAGTCTTTGATTGGACTCTGAGGATGGGGAGGTGTGCGGGAGTTATAGAGGATTTTATTGGGACAACTGGAGAAAATCGAATAAGGCCTGTACAGTAGACATTATTTTATCAATATTAAATGTCTTGAATGTGATAACCATACTGTGGTTTTGTAGGAAAATGTCCTTGTTCTTAGGAAATGCACACTGAAGTGTGTAGGGGTGAATGTCTGCAACTTAGTCTGAAAGGGCTCAGGAGAGAGAGAGAAAAACTAATGTAGCAAAATGTGAACAACTGATGAATCAAGGTGAAGGGTATTGTGCCATTCTTGCACTTTTTCTGAAGTTTTTAAAGTTTTCAAAATAAAAAGTTGGTGGGGAAAGGGATTTCTCCCTCTGAAATACATATGTATTATTTATAGACCCAGAAGAACAACTAAGCTGTCTTTTTTGAAGGTTAAAAAAATAAATAAATGTAATTGCCAGGATCAGCCTACCTAGGAACAGGCCTTCCTACCTCCCTTTCCCCTTGGCCTGAGAAGGAAGCTTGAGGAGTTACTGGACACCCAAGCTTTTACTAGGAGGGAACCCTGGGTGTGGTCTGAGGAGTGGCCCTCAGAGGGGCAAGGTCCTGGTTAAGACTTTCCAGAATTGACACGCCCCGCCGCCCCCACCCCACCCCCCGCCAATCACTCTAGCTCTATTCTCGTACTCTGGAAACAGGCTCTCTCTCCCCTGCTCTGTTGGGGGAGTGTGAATTAATCTACCTCCGCGGAAGGCAGGTTTTGGTCATAACTATCAAAATTCCAATTGCCCAAACCCCATGACCCAGCCAGGCTACTTCTAAGAATTTCTCCGCCCATCATCGGCTAAGCACACGTGCGAAATGACACCAACTCAGCCTTTGTCGTAGCCTTGTTTGTAACAGCAGAATGCAATGGAAGGGGAACTGCACGACAGTCCCTTCATATGACAAATACCGCGCAGCCTTGAAAGGGATGCAGGTCTCCAAATCGTGATGTAAAACAATCTCAAAGAGAGTTAAATTTAAAAAGCAAAGCGCTGGAAAAGTGTCGGTGTTCTCGACCGGAGTGCTACCGCCCCCTAGGGGACATTTTTGGAAATTGATAAGGTCGTTTACGGACCTTTGGCATTTGACAGAAGGCAGGACAGGGATACTAAATAGCCTATAAAGTTTAGTACAGTCTGACACAACAAGAAATTGTCCCTTCTTGTGCACTTCTCAAATTTCCCCTGTTACAGGCTTAATAAATCTGCTCATTACCCGACCTGGAAGCTAGCTCGATTTCATCTACATCTCTTTTGAATGGTTTTAAAATACATTGAATTTTCTAAGAATAAAACTACTATGCAATCCTAGGGAGGATTTAGCTTGTCTCCATTAGAACTTTACCAGTGGTCATGAGCAATTTTAGAAAATCTTGTCCCTGTGGCCACCTGGCCTGTGTGAGCTGAGTTGCTAACACGGTACTCCAGCGCGCGTTGGTATTTACAGCTCCGAGTTTTCAACGCCGTGACTTGTGTGCATTTGCAAGCTTCTGCTCTCTCATGGAGTTGAGCATGGGTTTCACATACAAAAATACGTATTATTTTATTCTAAATTACTTTCTTTTTATTTTCTTCTATATTACTTTATACAGCATATTATATATGTAATATAAGTATTACATACTTACTATATGAACTTTATACAGATTTCTAAAAACATTGTGCATAGGAAAATTATGTAGTGTCTCAATTTCATTTCTGAAAATTTATTGTATATTTATTTGGTAAAATGTATATTACCAAAAGTAAGATTTATAATTTATTTGGTAAAGTGTATATTACCAAAAGTAAGATTTGGATCTGATTCTGTTGAGAACCTCAGAAAGGACCATGAGCTCACCAAGCACCACCCAGTCCCATGTAATGTCCTTGCCTCTGGGCGATGCAGGTTCTGCTTCCCAGTTTGAACAAGGCTGCCTGGAGTATGTTGGCCACCTGACCAGTGCGGCTGTGCCAAGGCTGAGCCCTGATTACAGTGGGCCAAATGCTGAGCAGGAGCTCTCTCAGCTGGGCCCGGACCAAAGGTTTGACCTATGTCTCTCTCTTTCTCTCTCTCTCTCTCTCTCTCTCTTTCTCTCTCTGATTTATACAGCGTTTCTCGTTTTTCTTTTCTTTTTTTTTTTAATTTTTGAGTGTTTATTGTGTGCCAAATACTGTTGCAGGCACTGAGAGAGACAGCAGGGAATAAGCCACATAATGTCCCTGCTCACATTTTCTAGTGCAGGAGACACAAACAAATGAGTAAATAATACAATTGCAGACATTGATGACATCTGTGATAGAGAGACCCTGGGATGGCCTAGAGAAAGGAAGAACTAGGGCGTCAGGGGACATTGCTGGAGATTAACCCACGGTAGGGTGGAGCAGTCAGGGATGAAAGGAAGTGCTCATATGAGAGGCCGGAGGTCACAGTAACTTACACAGAAAGAATATTGTGATGATTACAAACTCAGGCTCTGGGCCAGACCTGGATTCAATTTCTGGCTTCATGCCTTTCAACTACCTGACCTCGGTAAAGTTGCTTAACCTCTCTGAGTCTTACTCCTTTCATTGTAAGACAGGGATAACAATTGTACTTACCCGGCAAGGTTGTGTTAAAGATTAAAGGACAGCTTAGTACAGAACCTGGCACAATGTGAATCTCAATAAACATTAGCAGGACCTGCTTTTTTAAAACACCAAAGTCAAGCATACCAGCAATCATCCTAATACAAGAGACTGAATTAAAGCCCCCTGAAATATGTTTGAGTACAGATTTCTCTGCTAATTTGTTGGAGGACAACTTCATCTCCTTTCTGGGGCTCTGTTTCTTCATATTTAAAATGGAAAGAATAATATTCCTGGTCCCATTTCTTCCCCTCCCACCCTCCTTGCAGATGTCTCCTCTCTGTTCCTCCTCAGACTCCTGGAGATGACTCTAACCTGACCTCTCTGAGCTGTGTGGGGAAGGCGGTTTCTTCACCCAGGTCCTGGTCCAGTGCTTCAGAAACAGATCATCGGATTAACAAGAGGAACCCCTTTGATGTCTTAAAAAGAATTCTTTCCATTTTATAAGGTCTCTTCACAGCCATCATCCCATTTGAACTTTACATGACTGTGTAGAGGGCATGTGAGGTTTACTATGTACCCATTTTACAGATGAGGAAACTGACTCTCAAAAGAGTTAAATGACCTGTCCAAGTGACTCAGAGCAGGAATCTCCTGACCCATAGGGGGACTGCCTGAAGAATGGCCAGGGGAACTCAGGCAGGCTGGAAGGGTCAGCATTCAGTGGAACCTGTCATGGTGGGCAAAAGCACTAGGGTCTAAACCGTTTGGATTCAGATACCAACACCACTGCTTAGTAGCCAGGAGACCCTGGACAAAACCCTCAGCATCTCTGACATCTATGAAATGGAGATAATACTCTGCAGTGTTGTTATAAGAACTCAGTGATGTGTACAGAGTAGGCATTCAAAACATCATCCTGATTCATCACTTTCCTTTCCCCATCCCACCCAACTCTCAAGCATATTAACATCCCAGCTCCAATGGTCAGCTAGAAAACAGTGCTCACAATCTAAACTGTCCTCCCCTTTCCATGACCCAACCTGTCTACTTGCTGCCCTTGACAAAAGCTGGGCTCCAACTCCTGGAGTCCACCAGCAATGTAGCGACCATTCAGAGGCACAGCTGTCCCCAGGGATTCTCAAATTCGGAAAAGGGCACAGGGTGGGGAAGGGCACCCACTAGGAGGCATGACACTGGCTATATCATTAATGGGATCCTGCCCCTCCCAAGCCTTCCAGGACCAGAGGCCACTCCCTTCCAGGATGGGCAGGGTGTCCTTTTGCAGGGGCCCAGGAGGAGCTTGGGAGAGGTTTGGAGGACCTGAGCCCCTGTCTTGGATCTGGCTGGATTTTCTTTGTTTCACTCTAGGGAGGTCAGACTTTATATCATTGATTTCATAAATTTTAATAGACAAATGAATTCCTTAGTTCTGAGTAAATGTTGTTTGGTTGTCAACATTCTTTCAAACATAGGAGTGATAGAGAAGGAAATGACAGTTTATTGAGGAACAATGGTGTGCCTGGAGCTTTACATAGATGTGTTAGCGTAGTAAATCTTCCTGAATGCCCTGGTAGGTCATTATAATTACTCCAATTCATAAATGAAGGCATTTAGGGTCAAAGAATAAGCCAAAATCACCCAGCTAGTAAGAGACAGAGGTGGAATTTGAGATCAGCAGGCAATGGCTTGGTCCTGCTGTTCAGATTGTCCAGGTTTCCAGCAAAGAGCTAACCCCCATCCCCTGCCACCTGCCTGTCCCATAGGGCACTCTGGCTTCCTGGAGATTCCCTGGGATCAATGTTTGCCCCCACCTGGAAGTTCTTCTCCAGATCACTCACTGCTCTCAAAATATAAGAAACTAAAACTTTGACCTGAGAATGCACCATCCCTCTCCTGTAGGAGGCAGATGTTCCCACATCTGGATGGGAGAAGTCAGCCCAACCCATCCTACCCTGTGTCTTCCCCCACCCCACCCCATCGCTGAGGGGTCAATTCTTCTTCTGCCACCTCTGCCCTTGTCTGGCTGAGGGATCCTGATGATTTTAGTTTGAGGGGTGCCCTGCTCCAGAGTCTGAAGTAGACTGGGTGCAAATTGCCCCAGGAAGACAGAGTTCTGGACATCAGAACAGCAGGATGGGAAAGGGTGCAGCTAGCTACCTGGGGGATCCGCTGAGTTTCTGCGGGGAGAGACACATGGACCAGGGCTAGGGAGGAAAGGACGAGGTGGGCTGAGGGGCAGGTGGGCAATCTCCCAGAGGAAGGTGGAAGGGGGTGATGGTGCTGGAGGTGCTGGAGGTGCTGGAGAGGAGGGATCACCACAATGGCGGCAGCTTCATATCTGAGTTCATACTTAGCTCAGGCCCTGTGCTGGGGGCTCCGTAGGCATTACTTCATTCCATGGATTGGAGGGCCTCATTGTTAATGTCCTCAGTGTACAGACCAGGACACTGAGGCAGGGAGTTTCAGTCAAGTCACACAGCTTGTAAGAGGAAGAGGGACCGAGAGGAGTTTCCTCACTGAGCACCAGGTTTCTCATTGCATAAAAAGGGGGTTCAGCTAGATGAGGGGTCCCATCAGACCCTCTGCAGCTACAAACATTCCTTAGGTGATTCCAACAGGCAACTGGAGCTGAGAACCCCAGGCCATCACTGAAGGCCCCTCCAGCCAGGGCCTCTCTAGAGCCAAGTAAGCCACTCCCCTTCCAGGCTTCTCAGACGTGCCTTTTCCTTCTCCATTCTCCCCTCCCCTTCCCTTCCACCTCAGCCCTGCATCCCGCACCTGGCTTTAGAGATGACATCCAGCTTTACTCTACCCGCACAGAGATGTGATTCTGCCCCCAGGGCCAGGTGGAGCAGCCTCAGCTCACTGTGGACTGACTCGGCCAGCTGACAGGGAGCAGGGCCGTGCCAAACCACAGCCCAGATGAACGCAGTGAGGCCAAAGGCGAATCAAGTATTCTCATACGCACACTGATTTAGAGATGGAAGGGAAACTCACAGAAGAAACCGTTAAAGGGTTTGAGAGTGGATGTCTGGGGTAGGAAGAGAGAGAGAGCGAGAGTGCTGCTCTGCGTTGTAATTTGACTAAAATTTCTTTGCATGTTACACTTTGGTAAATATACTAATTGATTTAAAAAACAACCACGAGGAAGGAGGCCTGCCTACTGGGCGAGCTCATGGCCTATGCTGGGACAGGAACCCAGTTCTCCTGACTTAACCAGCACCTCTGTTGCCAAATATCCCGCCACAGCCTCTGGCAGGGACACTGGACTATTCCTGATTCCCCTCCCCCACACCTACCCAGACAGCCTGGAGCGCCTCGTCAAGTCCCACAGGCACCAGTCAGGTGCCCAATGATGAGGACAGGAGCCTCAAGACTGGGGCAACAATTGCTCACCGCAAAGTGACTCAGACAGAAAGGGGAAGGAGTAGATACATGGGAGGGGGAGGCTGTTCTTGTGCCCTCACTCCAACCTTAGTCTTCAGAGGCACTAGACTTGGCAAAAAAATAAAAACAAAACAAGAAGAAGAAAAAAAATCCAAGAAACCCAGTTAAATTTGAATTTGAGATATACAATGAGTAATTTTTAAATCTAAGTATGTCTCAAATATTGCATGGGACATACTTATACCCAAAAAATTAGTTTCTAATCTGAAATTCCAATTTAACTGGGCATCTCATATTTTATCTGGCAACTCAAGATCTCAGAGGGGAAAGGCCCCCGCTTTGGGGCAGCTGTGCAGAGTCTTCTGTGGAAAACTCCAACCGGGCAATTGGAAGAAACAGAAAGAGGCTTAGAGAAGTGGAAGGAGGAAGAGAAAGGAGAACTCTCCAATCCTCTGAAAGTGTCCCCCAAGCTCACTTGGAGGAACCTCTTAGCTGAAGGGGCCTCTCCATGCCAGGCTCCTGAGTGGGACCTCCTGTCACTTGTGGTGCCTCCATCGAGCACAGGGTTGCAGCAGGGGTAGAAACGGACCAGGAAGAGCACATTTATAACTGCTTAAGCAAGGGAGAGTGGGACTGGCAGAAGTCACCAAGGAAAGATCGCTAGATTTCAGATGACATAACAATAACACAACTTCTGACCACAAAAGTTATCATAAACAAAGATAAAAGAGCTATGAAAGATTGGGAGGAAATATCTACAACATATGTAATATCCAAGATATATAAAAAGCTCCCACAGTTCAAGAAGAAAAATATAAACACTGTAAAAAAAGAAACAAAGGAAAATGAGATAGTTTTATCTGTCAACTTGGTGGGTATTTTTGGATAAGATTAACATTTGAATCGGTGAATTTTGGCTAAAGCAAATTGCCCCACAACGTGGGTAAGCCATCTCTAATTAGTTGTAGGCCTGAATAGGACAAAAAGACTGGCCTTTCCAAGCAAGAGGACATTCTCCAGCGAATACCTTTGGACTTCATCTGCACCATCTACTCTGAGTCTCCAGCCTGCTGCTTCATACTGCAGGTTTTAGACTTGCTAGCTTCCATAATCATGTGAGTCAATTTCTTTTAATAAATCTCTTTCTATATACACAGCAATTGGTTCTGTTTCTCTGGAAAACCTTGACTAATACAGATAAGAACGGATAATTCATGGAAGAAATTTGTATGCAGAATAAGTGTATGTACAAATACTTAGCTTTCCTGAAGTTCAAAGAGATGCAGATAAAACAACCAGGAAATATCTTCTGTCATAAGACTGACAAAAAAAAATTAAACTGCATATCTAATGTTGGTGAGTATATAGGAAATAAGATCTCACAAATACTGTAACTGGGAATGTAAATTGGAAAAATTTTAAGGTGATTTGGCATTATCATTTCAAATGTGCTTACCCTTTACCCAGCAATGTTACTTTTAGGAATTTAACTCCCACATATGCACTCAGAGACATGTTTGCAAATATTCTTTGCATAATTATTTATAACTAAAAAATTGAAAACATGCAAAAGTCCATCAGATGAGACTGGTTAAGTAAACTTTGTAACACTATAGTGTGGAATACTTGGCAACTGTCGAAAAAGAAGCTAATAAATGGAAAGACATCCCATGTTCATGAATAGGAAGACTTAATATTGTTACAGTGGCAATACACCCCAAATTGATCTACAGACTTGGCACATTCCCTAGCAAAATCTCAGCTGTCTTCTTTGCAGAAACTAATTCTAAAATTCATATAGAAATTTGAGGAAATTCAAAACAATCTTGAAACAGAAGTTGGAGGACTCCCACTTCTCCCAATTTCAAAACTTGCTACAAAGCTACAGTAATTGAAACAGGGTGGTACTGGCATAAGGACAGACGTATAGATCAATGGAATAGAATTGAGAGTCCAGAAATAAACCTTCACATTTACAGTCAATCGATTCTATCAAAATTAAAAACCATAAGACCTGGCTGGCCAAAGGGGCTGGGAGGGCTCAGGAAATAGGGCAAATGGGGATGCACCCTTGGATGTCAAATCTCTTTGTGACTCTGGAAATTTGCTCCTATTCTGTCTTCCCTGTTTACAAAATGATCCTCCCTCCTTAAAAGCAAAAGGCAAAGGGAAAGAGATTCCAGAATTAGAGGGGAGAAAGACAGTGGAATGTTTCCTGAAGAATATTGGAGAGGTTCTGCAGTCCTCGGGGGAACTGTACCCCGTCCACTGAAGTGGAAGTTCACTACATCCATTTTGACAAGCTGTTTAGTAAGTATATTTCATATTTCTTTGCCATAGTAATCAAAGTAACAATGTACGATTCCAATTTTTCTGACTGCTCAGGCTCATATCTTGACTACTAATTACTACCCTTTAAGAGTGATGCCCATACAGCCCATTGAGTCATCCAGACTGTTTGTCCCTACACTCAATGTCCCCAGGATGTCGGGCTTCTAAGTTCTTCAGTCTGCTTTTTGCAATTTTTCCTATTGAACGCTTTTAATCCTTGCTAAACTCAAAGGGACTGCTTCTAGAAACTTCAGCACATGCACATCCCCCGATCTTTCTATAATCTACTGATGCTGGGAAGTCAGATGACAACAATTATTTAAAATATATAAAGTAAGAGAAAAGAGGCTCTGTGTGAGGAAAACTTTGAGCTCTTTCATAGAGAAAGTTTATGATACTTTAAAGAGGATTTCTCAGCCTCAGCACTACTGACGTTTGGGGCAGAATAATCTTCGTTGTGGGTTCTGTCCTGTGGTTTATAGGATGTTTAGCAGCATCCTTGGCCTCTGCCCATTAGATGCTCATAGCACTTTCCCCCAGTTGTGACAACTCAGAATGTCTCCATGCACTGCCAAATGTCCCTGCTGGGAAAATCACTCCTATAAGGATTTTGTGATACAGTCATCCCTCGATATCAGCAGGGGATTGGTTCCAGAACCATCCATGGATGCTCAAGTCTCTTATATAAAATGGCATAGTAGTATGTAAATAACCTATGCACATCCTACTGTATACTTTAAACCATCTGTAGATTACTTATAATACCTAATACAATGTAAATGCTACGTAAATAGTTGTAAAATAGTATTGTTTAGGGAATAATAATAATACATGTTCAAGACACACCCAACCACCATAGGCCTAACTACATAGTACATGTCAGCAACTATGTAACTTTTTTTTCAAATATTTTTGATCCCCAGTTGGTTGAACCTAGTGAACGTGGAACCCACTAATATAGAGGGCTGACTTGTTTCAGTTGCTCTAGTTTTTTAAATCTGGTTTTGTGTAGTTGTGATAAATAGGTTCACTTATTGATCTGCCTGACAGTTCATAAAAATTATGTGTACATGCACGTGCTTTATCAATAGTAGCATAAGCCATACTCCCTTGCCTCAGGATACACAAGAAGGAAAATATGCACAAATGTCACCAATGAACAGAACAGTCCCAATTTTCAGCAGGAGTGTTAACCACTATCTAGACCCTCTCTAGCACCTGGCTTAATACCACTGCCACACAATTCCTCAACCCTGCTACTCCTTCCCTACCCAGACTCCTATCTGTCCCCTACCCCAGCCTCACCCTCAACTCAAGCTCTTCCTTTAGCCTGCATCGCTCTCCATCCCTCCCTCTAAGGCCCAGCCCAGGCTTTCTCTGGGTCTCTCCTCTCTCCTGGTGTGTCTCCCATCACCCATCTCTGCCTGGGCCAGGCCCTTCAGCACTGAGCACCGTGGCCCCAGTTGCTGGCTAATCTGTTCTGTGTAGTACATTTTCTCTCCTCATCAGCCATGTCAATTCCTGGAAGGCAGCGCCATCTGAAACTAGAAAGCCACTTCCACTATGCATCTATGCCCCGCTCAGCCTTGTTCCAGGCACCCAAAAGCTCCTCACACCCACTACATTGAACCTGCCATTCAATCCCTGAGAAGGCTGCCCTTTCCATCTGGTTTCCTAATGCCCTTCCCAACACCCCATATTCAGCCACTTCTCCAACTATCTACCTGCGTCAAAAACCTCCCAGATTCAGCTCAAAAAGTTGCCGGCAAGGTGGAATTAAATCTCTTCTTCCCACATAGAGCTAATCTACTACCTCTTCCCTACACACATCTATAGCGCTTGGCACACGATTTTGTACCTTATATTAGACTTAATCTAAGCTTGTCTCTCTTCTCCACTCCACACCCCGCTGTGAGCACCTTGAGAAAAGTGCCCGAGGGGTGTTTATCCTTGCCCTCACAACTCTCCTTCAACCCCAAAATTTAATCTGATTTTGTTGAATAGAATAGAAACAGGATGCACAAATGTCCCACATCCAGAAGCGGACATCCTTTAAACGCCCTTGAATGCACTCTCTAAGGGGCAGCTCCCTTGGTTGTCAATGTGTTCAGACAGGCGATGCCACATTTCCTGCAATCTCTACCAGACGGCCGCAGGAGGTGGCGAGGCCGGCACCCGAAGCCCAGTTGAGCTAGCCAGGTATCACATGATTCTCGCATCACATGATCCCTAGAAATGGGAGGCAGGGAGAAAGAGGCAGGCAGGGAGGGAGGGAGAGTGAATTGAAAAGAAGCACAGCACTCCAGGCTGACTCCGCCTCTACGTCGACAACTCGCCAATGAGAGTGCGACATCCAGGACATCTGGCCAATGGAAACTGAGTTGGGCGGGCCATCGCGCTGAAGGCCGAAGTCGGGGAGCTGCGAGGCGGCTGCTACCCAGCAAGCGAGGAGCCCGACGCAGGTAAGGAGGTCCGTGAGGCGTGCAAACCTCTCACTTACTTCTTCCCAAGGGCCCGACCATGGGGACGTGGGGGCCTGAGATCCCTCTGGAGTTTCATTGGGAGACAAGAGAAGACTCTTAGGGAATCTTCTTTGGGGGTTTGCGATGCAGTGGACGGAGTTTTATGAAGGGTGAGAGTAAGCAGAAATGTCAGTGACCCCCTTAGAAGGAGAGCTTTCCCTTTACCGTCCAGCATCCCCGGAAGCTGCAGCCTCTTCCCTCTAAGCAGGGACCACTCGGTTCTCGAACCGGCTTCATCCCCCCACCCCCACTCCACTCCCGTCAGCAGGTGGTGGTGGTGGTGGTGGTGGTGGTGGTGGTGGTGGTGGTGGGTAGTACCCGCGGCGGCTGGGAGAGGGAGAGGCGCCCGCCCTGGCCCGGAGCTCAGAGGGCTGGAAGTTAGACTTGAGATCCTGGCCTTTTCAAAGGTAAGTAGGGACTTGGGAGTGGTTGTGTCTGGCTCTCCTTTACTTCCTCTCTTGGGGGGCTGAGACAAGCTAACTTCCGCTTCTCCAGTGCACTTTTTCCTGCTTATCCGCTGTTGGGTTGTTTTACCTTTTGGGAATCTCTCTCCTCCTGGCACTTGGAGTTGGGGGGTGCCACCTAGTGGAAGATGACGGAGCTGGGGGCTTAAAGAGGCTGCTGTCACTCTCTGTTGTGGCAGTGTGGATGGGGTGAAGTGGGAAAGGCTGCCACTTAGAACCCTCCTAAGAGGAACTGGGTCCCCTCCTCCCCCATGCCTGGCGCTGAGTGTGTGTGCGTGCATGTATAGTCAGTAGACGCATACACCATACTTCCTAACTTCAGGATATCCAAGAAGGAAAGTAAACATAAAGAAATCACTTGGGAGCGGAATAGTCAGATCTGTACAGACATGCAGCCCTTCCTGCCTTAGCCAAGAAGCGGGTGGGGCCACCTGTGGACGCCTTGCCTGGGAGCTGTGGGCCACGAGGAAAGGGGCTGTGGTGCAAGACCAGTCTTCTTCACCCTTACCTGGCCATGAGATGGCCTCCTGGGAGTGGTCTTTGAGCTGGGGAGGGGGCACTGAGGAAAGGCAGGTGAGGGAGAGAGGATGTGAGTGACAGTGGGTGCGACTCCTTGTCACACAGTGTGCAATGTCCATACTCAGACTCACGGGTTACTGAGGCCCAGAGACAGGGAGCAATTTTTGAGGCTCTCACTATCGGTGGTGGCAATTCTAGACTGGGACCCAAATGCAGTATCCAGGCAAGCCCCTGCTCTCTCCATTTCTGTCTGCCTGGTCCATCTGCCCAGGAAACACTCTGTCCCTCTCCTCTACTTGGACCCCAGGCCTCTACCCTCCCAGGGTTTGTCCATTCCCAGGCACTGTCCATGCAGTGAACCCAGGTCCAATATGCTCTGGAGCCATCAAAGCCTTTCATCTCTATGATTTGATATATAACATGGGCGTGTTACTGAACATCTCTGAGCCTCAGTTTCCTCCTTTGAAAAGTAAAGTTAGTAATTACTACTTTGGGTGGCAATTACAAAGAAGAAAGAAAATAACCATAGAGTGTTTAAACTGGCTCCCAAGAGGCTCAGCAAACATGACTGTTTTTGGCCTTCTAGGCAGGCCTGCCCCATTGAACTAGCGGGGCTGGGTGAGCTTGGGGGAAGAGTCGTGTAGGAAATGAGAGGTGGCGCCCCCTTCCCTCCCCCTAGAGACCGAGGCTGGTTCCTTCTGCTGACTCAGAGCAGCAGCTGGGTGGGTGCTTATGGTTTCTCTCCGTGTGCGGCTATTTCAGCCCCAGGGTAGGAGGAGAGTCAGGGTAGGGGCACGATATGTTTGGGGAGTCTGAAAGGGCCTGGTGGTGTTAGTGTCTCAAAGGCTGACCCAGCCTGTCTGTCCATTTCCCTGGGTGATTGGCAAGCGGTGGCCGGTCTTTGGGGAAGGCGACCCATGTGCAACTGGCCGCCTGACTTCCCTTTTCACAACTTTCTCAACCCCGTGATTTCCCATGTCATCATGTGACCTCCTCTCTCCCACCAACAGGTTTTGGCAGGGTGCAGGTGTGAGCACAGTATCAGGCGGGGAGGCATCTGGAGGGACTCTCCAGGGAAGTGGAACCCTGGCTTTTCTTCAGGGAGGGACTGTGTCCTTGCACCCTAGCCATGTCCTCCCATGGCTACTGATGCCTCCTCCACTGCCCAGAGGGGGCCCCTGTTCCCACAGATCAGACCCACAAAACCCACAAATCTTTCTGACTCTCACATGCCCACATCTCTACACACTCACTCAGAGAAACTTGGGTATTGGGCCATGTGTTGGCGACACAGATTCACATGCACTCATGTCAGCATTCATGCTCATGGGTATACACATATTGTTGCATGTGTGACACACACAGGACACATGTAGGAAGCTGAATCTCAGGCCCCAAATCTTGCTTCTTCCCTGGACAAGTAGTTGTGGGGAGGCTCAGGTAGTCCCAGGCCTAGGCCTGGGCCTGTGCCTGAGGGGAAACTGGCCCCAGAATCAGGGGTGTCATGGACTTGAGCTAGTTGCCTAATGCCTCTTGATATTTTGCAGGTAGACCATGTGGACCCTGGTGAGCTGGGTGGCCTTAGTGGTAGGACTGGTGGCTGGAACACAGTGCCCAGATGGTCAGCTTTGCCCTGTGGCCTGCTGCCTGGACCCTGGAGGAGCCAGCTACAGCTGCTGCAATCCCGTTCCGGTGAGTGCCCTCAGCCCAGGCAACTGCTGACAGCTGGGATTTCCCAAAGGGTCATCTTGGATAGACCACAGAAAGAGATCAGACTTTGATCCTTCAGTTTATCCTCTCCTTGCTTCCCAGGACAAGTGGCCCACAGTGCTGAGCAGGCGTCTGGGCAGACCCTGCCAGATCGATGCCCACTGTTCTCCCGGCTACTCCTGCCTCCTGACTGTCTCAGGAACCTCCAGCTGCTGCCCGTTCCCAGAGGTGAGGGCGCCACTAGTTTGATGGAGGGGCTCAGTTCTGCGTTTACAGTTTTCTGCACTCTCTCACCCTCAGGTAAAAAAGCCTAGTCAATGCAGGAATCTTTTGTGTCTCATAGGCCGTGTCATGCGGGGATGGCCGCCACTGCTGCCCACGGGGCTTCCACTGCAGTGCTGACGGGCAGTCTTGCATCCGAAGATCAGGTGTGGCAGGGGTAGAGTTGGAGGGCAGGTGGATGGGCAGCATGTAAAGCCAGAGTGCTCAGGAGCCCAGTCGCCTGGATGGCCCTGATTCCTACTCATGCTCTCATTCATGTGGCATCTGTACTAAGCAATACCCCTGCTATGGACAGAGGGGTAGCACTGGGACTAGGAGGGGGAGGAGAGAATGTAGGGCTCCAGGCCCAGTGCCAGGCATTGCAAGGGTGGAAGAGGCCAAGCTGGGGTAGTTTAATGCCAACCGAGTCAACGGATGCCCCTGCCCTGTGCCATGTTGCTGAGGTAAGGAATGGCTTGTGGGAGAGTGGCTTAGGAATGCCTGAGAGAGCACCGAGCCCTAGTGCCAGCCCCTCAATTCCTCTGTAGCTGGGCCTGCAGGCCCTGGTGCTAGCAGCTCCATGAGTGATAGGGGCAGTGACCTTCCTTGACTGTGTTGGTAGAATCCTGGGTCATCCTGTCCACAGATACCAGCCCCTTGGGTGCCGTTCAGTGCCCTGATAGCCAGTTTCAGTGTTCCAACTCCTCCACATGCTGCACTATGCTTGATGGCTCCTGGGGATGCTGCCCCATGCCCCAGGTACAGGCTTGGGAAGATGAGGGGAGGGGGAGGACAGCAGGGGCGGAGCGGGGGGCTGGAGGGGGCAAAGACAGAGTCAGGACCATCTCTTCTCAGGCTTCTTGCTGTGAAGATAAGGTGCACTGCTGCCCTCATGGTACCACCTGTGACCTGGCTCGTGCCCGCTGCCTCACAGCCACGGGCACCTACCCCCTGGCAAAAAAGATCCCCGCACAAAGGACTAATAGAGCAGGTGAGGACATGGAAGAGGATCGGGTTGGGGGCTGGGAGTGAGGACAGGCCCTGCCTGGTTCCTAGCTGAGGAAGAGTTCCCTTCCACCCTGGCTGCCCCTCATACCTCTCTTTCCTTCCAGGGGTCATGTGCCCAGATGCACGGTCCCAGTGTCCTGATGGTTCTACCTGCTGCGAGCTGCCTACTGGGACGTATGGCTGCTGCCCAATGCCCAATGTGAGTGAGGGGCTGTAGCCATTTGGGCTATGTGCCCACAGCCACCTGGCCTGGACACTTAACCTTCTAGGGACTCCATGAGGTGGGGCCTGCTCGCTGGCTGGTTGCTGGGAGCCTGGCTGCTCAAGGCTCATGCCACCCCCTAGTGGGGGATTGGGGCAGTGCCAGCTGTCAGCCTAGCTTCTCCCTGTGCCCTACTGGAATCATAAAGACCCACCCCTACCTCCACCCAGGCCATCTGCTGCTCTGACCACCTGCACTGCTGCCCCCAGGACACTGTGTGTGACCTGGCCCTGAGTAAATGCCTCTCTAAAGAGAACACTACGGACCTCCTCACCAAGCTGCCAGCACACACAGGTACCAGAAGCAGACCATAGACCATTTCAAACCTGCACCAGGAGGAGAAGCTCTCCACCAGGCTATTTCAGGAACAGATATGGGGGTGGGGTACTAATGGCCGCATGGAGGGGCCAGGGCATGTAGAGCCCCTTTTTCTCCACATTGGGCCCCTTCTTAGGATCACTGCCAGGGGTGGCCTTCTATCCTCAACATTTGGTTCCAGCTGTGGAGCCGGCAAAGGATGGGCACCCGAGGGTCCCCAGTGCCACTGCTGACCTTTCCTCCTTGCTTAACTCACAGTGCAGGAAGTGAAGTGTGACACGGAGGTGAGCTGCCCAGATGACTATACCTGTTGCCGCCTACAGTCAGGGGCCTGGGGCTGCTGCCCTTTTGTCCAGGTAACCAGGAGTGGTGGGTGAGCTGGGCTGAGCAGAGGGTGGCAGCCAGCTAGGCCCCTGTGCCCACTGTCCCCTCTCTATCTGTCCTAGGCTGTGTGCTGTGAGGACCATGTACACTGCTGCCCAGCCGGGTTTAGGTGTGACACAGAGAAGGGTATCTGTGAGCAGGAGGGCCACCAGCTGCCCTGGATGGAGCAGGCCCCAGCCCACCACAGCCTACCAGACCCACGAGCCATGGAGAGCGATGTCCCCTGTGATAACGTCACCAGCTGTCCCTCCTCCAATACCTGCTGTCGACTCATGTCTGGGGAGTGGGGCTGCTGTCCTGTCCCAGAGGTGCATAGGTAGTGGGATAGCATTGGGGGACAGTGTCTTGGCATGGGCATGTGGCCAGACTCCAGCTACCTGGCTCTTCCGCCCTCTGCCTAGCTCACAGTGGCACAACAGTTCTGTCAGATTTCGTTCCTAGCTGGAGGAGCTGTGAGCAGAAGAGGCAGAGTGGAGATAGGTAGGGCTCAGTGTTCTATCCTACAGAGTAGCTTCCTAGACCACCCTTTCTGCCCCTCCCCCCAGGCTGTCTGCTGCTTGGACCACCAGCACTGCTGCCCCCAGGGCTACACTTGCGGGGCTGAGGGGCAGTGTCAGAGGGGGAACAAGATGGTGGCTGGACTGGAGAAGACGCCTGCCCGCCGGGCTTCCCTGTCCCACTCCAGAGACATGGGCTGTGACCAGCACACTAGCTGCCCAGTAGGGCAGACATGCTGCCCAAGCCTGAGTCAGGGCTGGGCCTGCTGCCAGTTGCCTCATGTGAGTGCCCACCTGCCTGCCCCTGGAGAGGGGAGCTAAGTCCTGGGAGGAGGGGGAAACAAGAGCATAAAGCTGTTCTGTCCCTGCAGGCTGTGTGCTGTGAGGACCGCCAGCACTGCTGCCCAGCTGGGTATACCTGCAATGTGAAGGCCCGAACCTGTGAGAAGGAGGTGGATCCTGACCACCGTGCCACCCGCCTGACCCTCAGTCCTCCCGTGGGTGTGGGGAACGTGGAGTGTGGGCAGGGGCACTTCTGTCATGATAACCAGACCTGCTGCCAAGATAGCCGTGGGGGCTGGGCCTGCTGTCCCCATCGCCAGGTCAGTGCCACCCCCACCCTCGGGGCTGGGTATGGGCCTGGGCCAGGTTCTGCTTCGTTCAACTCTCACACTCCTCTCTTGACTGTCCAGGGCGTCTGTTGTGCAGATCGGCGTCACTGCTGCCCTGCTGGCTTCCTCTGTGGGGCCAAGGGCACCAAATGTTTACGCAAGGAGACCCTGCGCTGGGACATTCCTTTGAGGGACCCAGCCCCGAGACAGCAGCTGTGAGGAGGGATTGAGAACTGAAGACACTTCGTAGCCCTTGGGACCTGCTCAGAGGGTGCCCACTGCTCAGGCCTCCCTAGCACCTCTCTCCCACCGAATTCTCCTGGACTACCCATTCTGAGTCTCCCTATTATCATGAGGCGGGGCCTCAATCTAAGGCCTTCCCTATCAGAAAGGAGGCTGTGGCAAGAGCCACAATTATAAACTGCCACCCCGTCCCCCAATTTCTGTGGACCCTGTGGCCAGGTGCTCTTCCCTATCCACAGGTGTGCGAGTGTGTATGTATGTGCTCCATCCAATAAAGTTTGTACACTTTCTTAACAGTGTCTGATTTGGCCACCCTGCCTGCTCCCCCTAGGGGACCCTCTAGCAAGGACCCCCATTATCCAGCCCCCACATTCCTTCATCCTCACAGAGATACACACAGAGTTAATCTCACCAGTTGTATATTTGTTGCTGCCCACAGCAATCCCATCACATTATCCCTTGGTTCCCAGAGCTGTCCCAGCCACCAGCCCTGTGACATGGTAGCCCAGAGGTAGGCTAGGCAGCAAACAGTGCCCCCTCCCCTCCCAGGGGTCCACAGAGAATGTTCCCTCCCTTCCCAGCCCTCACACTAGCAGCTGAGGCCTGTTTGCCCCTCCTGCTTTCCCACAATAGAACTTTCTATGTACAGCCACGTTTATACAGGCACTGCTTCCCCCCACCCAACCCTCCTCCCCAGCACCTCCCACTGGGGGTCTGGACCCCTCCCACTACCCTTTTGGAGGCAGACATGGGTCCCTCCCAAGACATTACCCAGCATATACCACTGGACAGCTCCGCAGGCACCTGGGCACCTTTTCAGGCAAGGGGCTAAGAGCGAGTGCCCCCGTGGCCCCCCGGGGCCCGCACCCTGGGGACCGGAGCAGGCGGAAGGGGTGGGGGCCTACCCGGAGGCGGCGCCAGGCGGGGCAAGGGCACTACTTGACGTTGAATACCATCAGCGGCCGCTCCTCCCGCCGCTGCCACGGGCTCTTCTTGTCGCCAGCCTCGTCGCCCACCTCGGCCCCCAGCTCGTCCTCCGGGCTGGTAAGCGAGTCGCGCCGCAGCTCGCTGGCGCTGCTGCGGGAACTGTCCCCGCGGCTGCGGCCCCGACCCCGGGGTACCGTGGCCGCCCGGCCCTCGGGCGCTGCCACCTCGTCCAGCAGCGGTGTCAGCGAGTTGTCCTCCGGGGAACAGAGGCCCGTGCGGCTCTCGCTGCTGCTGGGTTCCGTGTCCTCGCTGAGCGCCAGGCGCGGGGGCGCGGGCGGGGGCGGCGGGGCGACTGTCGGCGCGCGCTCCCGCTCCTCGCGCAGGGGCCGCCGGCGCGCGGGCCGCGCCTCGTGCACGTCTACGCCCGAGTCCAGACTGGCATCCGTGCTCCGGCCGCCGCCGCCCGCCTGCAGGTCGATGTAGGAATGGCGCACCTGAGAGTTGGAGCGCCCATCGAGGGACACAAACCAGGCGCGCGGGTGGGGCTTCACGCCCAATTCGAGCAGCTTCTTCTCGGTCAGAGCCTGCAGCTCTCCGTTGAGCTGCGCCATGGTGGACTCGTTGAACAGCACCGGGATGGTGACTGAGCCGCTGACTGGCGCTGAGCGCCCGCCCCCCCAGCCCTCGCCGCTGCCACCCCCGCTGCCCTCGCCTCCCGCGCCCGAGTGGCCCTGAATCAGCGGGCGCTGGGGGTCGGGCTGGGGAAAAGGGCGCGCCGGGCCGGGGGCTGTGCCCTCAGCTTGGACGGGCTCGTCGCCCGCCCCCGCGGCCCCAGCCTCGCCGCTGAGGCGCACGTAATGCGCAGGGATCACCAGGGTGGGCATGACGTTGCGGTAGACACTGTCCTTGAGGTGATCGATGGAGCCGCAGAAGATGAGCTGCCCCGCCTGGCCGAGCGAGGGCGGCCGCGCCAGCTGGTCCACCGACTGAGACAGTAGGAAGTCGGGGGTCTTGCTCTCGGTCGCCCCCTTGTGGCCCAGGTAGTGCTCGAAGGGCGGCGGCGGCGAGGGCGGCTCCGGCAGGAAGGCAGCGGCCCCAGAGGGCCCCCGCCGGTACTCCTCTAGGCCTGGCTCCAGCCCGCCCGGGCCTTCGATGGAGCGGGCGCCCTTCAGCCCGGCGCCCTCGCCCCCGCGGGCACCCGCAGGCTCGGCGGCCGGTCGGCAGGCAGAGCGAGGCTTGGATCTGAAGAAGTCTTCCCGGGAGGAGGCCAAGTCTCGGGAGCTGGAGAAGGCAGAGTGAAGGGGGCCTGGAGGCGGAGCCTCAGGATCCCCAGACGGGGCGGGCTCCAGGGGTCCCCCACAGATGAGGTGAAGCTGAGACATCGAGGTGGCCTGGTCTCGTTTGTTGCCGTCAGAGGGCCCAGAAAGCTGCAGCTTGCGGTGCTGTTGCCTCGGCTTCAGACAGCGCCTCCTGGAGAGGAAGGGGCAGACCAAGACCTTCAGGAAAGGGAGGCGGCCAGAGCAGCTCCCTAACCCCCACAGTTGCAAAACGAGGGATGCACATAGTTGGAGGGATCTGGATAATGCCCGAGACTCAGGAGAGATGTTGGGGAGGTCAGGTGGGTTCTGGGTGAGGTTTGTAGAAAGAGGTTGTGTGTCTGTGGAAGGTCTAGCCAGCCACTGTGCCCATTTGAGTCCCCCTAGGGTAAATTCCATGCCTTAGCATGTTGGAGGTGCAGTGAGAACCTGGGAGGAGTGCCTAAGCCAACCAGGGGCATGTCTGGTCTGAGGTCCCCTGGATGTGAAAGCTGGGCTGGTGGAAGCAGCTGCAGGTTGTTTCTGGAGGGGCCTGGCCCGCAGGTCCTGCCTCCTCTTTCCACTCCTCTCAAGCCATCAGTCTTTCAGTCTTTGCATGAGCTTTCCTGTCAGCGCCTTTGAGGATCAGACTGTGCTTCATGCATCTTTGGGGCCTGAGCACCGAGCATAAGGCCAGGCATAGAGCCGGCCTCCGTCTGCATGGGATGGGGGAGGGGGGTCTGGGCAGCACTCACCGGCAGTAGTAGATAAGCAGACACAGCAGAATGAGCACCAGCAGGGCCAAGGCTGCCAGAATGGTGAGCAGGAAGATGGTATGGTAGGTACCGATGTCCTGGATGCCCGATGTGATGGTGACCAGCCCTGTGCCAGGCAAGGGCTTATTGTTCCAGGTATGGATGCCCTTCCTGCCTTTCGGAAGGAGTCCACTCTTCCAGCCTCCCCTTCTCCCACTGCCCCTCACACCCCCACTCTCACCAGTCATGGGAGAGGCCATGGCAGCTGCCCAGTACCCCAGCTGGGGGGAAACGAAGGTCCAGTAGAGCTGCCGTCCTTCCTTCCGGATCACACCAGTGCCATTACGTACCCACAGCCCTGGGAGAGGCAAGGGTTGCATCAGACTCAATGTCCCACCCCATCTAAGTCTCTTTCCCCAAACTCCAGCACCAGCAACCCCGAGGCACTCACCACTCTTGGGGTCAAATCTCCAGGCTGGAATGCTAGTGCCAACAGCAAGGGCACGAGGCTCCGAGGGCACGGGCAGGGACAGCTGAATGGGGCCCGAGAGTGGCACCTCTGTCCCATTGCCTGTCAGCAAGTGCACACTCACGGCAGCCAGGGGTATCAGCTCCAGCCAGGAGCCATTGCCTGGGGAAGGGGACACAAGGGCTGAGGGCTAAATCCTGGTGTGGGGGAGCATCTCTTCCATGTCTGGCACCCAGCATACCTGAGCTGGAGGCCTCGGTGCCTAGGAAGGCAGGGAAAGCCCGCATTTCCTGCTGGGTGCTGGCAGGTGTGAGGGAGGCCCAGAGCTGGCTGTAGGTGGAGCTGACAGGCAGGCGGGCAGCCCGGCGCTGGAACTGCACCCAGGGCTGGGAGCGGGCACCTGGACGGAGAGAGGAGGGGCTGCAGTGGCCTGGGCAGGAACAAGGTTGCCCAGGGACCAGAGCAGACAGCAAATATTTAAAGAGAAGGAGAGCCATCGGTCAGGCCACTTGGGAAGTACAAGGAGGGTGATGACTTGGGGAGAGAACTGGGCAGTCACAGAATGTTAATTGGAAGGGACATGGATCAGCAATCTCCTAATCCTGGCTGTGTGACCCTGAGCAAGTTATCTGTTCTCTCTCTGAAACGTATAAAATGATGAGGTTTAGATCCTCAAACAATTACCGTCTACTGTGTGGCAGGCACTGCGTTAGGTGCTTTGGATACAAAAATAAGGTACAATTCACAATTCCCTGCCTTAAAGTTCACAGTCTAGTGCAACAGTGTCTATTACAGTACCCATTAGAACTTTCTGCCTTGATGGAATTGTTCTATATCTATGCTGCCCATTCTAGTACCCACCAGAAACACGTGGCTATTAAGCACTTGAAATGTGGCCATTGTAGTGTGATTGAGGAACTGGATTTATTTTTAATTTTTAAAAATTTAATGAATTTTAAATGTATTTAAATTCAAATAGCCACATGTGGCTAGTAGCTACTGCATTAGACAGCTTAGGCTAAGCGTGCACACATGTATGTCTGTCTGTCTTGGGGTGGAGGGGACGTAAAACAGAACTCGAATACAGTATAGTAATAGCCAACATTTATTAAGCTTTAAGATATATTGGGTCTTATAAGCAGGCTACCTATGTTAATCTCTGTAATTGGCACAACAGCCCCCAAGGTAGGTTGAAGTAGGTGATTTTCTCATCAACCTCATTTTATAGATGCAGAAATGGAGGTAGGAGGAGTTCAGTAACTTGCCCAAGGTCACAGTCCTGGAGTCCAAAGGAAGCCCAGGCAGTCCAGTGCGAGGACCGCATCCTCTCATCCACCATCCTATCCTGCCTCGCTACTACAATGGAGGGATGCAGGATGCAAGGGGAGCTTGGTCCACTCAGACTGGGAAAACCCTGTGGAGCTTTGCAGGATGAGTAAGACTCAGCCAGGAAGAAAGTGGAAAGGGACGTCCATAAGGACTGCCAGGAGAAAGGCCCAGAGGCATGAGGCAGCATGCTGGTCAGGGGCCTCCAGGTGACTGGAGTGGGAGGTGCGCAAGGCAGCAGAAGGCCAGGTCTCAGAGGGCACAATTGGCATGTGAAGGAGGCTAGGCTTGATACTGAAACAGTGAGAGCCAGGAAGGCTTTAAGCTAGGAGGCAACAAAGGGTTCATCTGGCATTTTAGAAGCCTCCAAAAATATTTTAGAAGCCTCTGGTTCAGGATCAGAGAGATAATGATGAGCAAATTGGAGACGGGCTCTCCCACTCCAGAAACCACTGTGGCCCCCTAGTCCTAGCCAGATGGAGTCTCCTCTTTGCCTGACTCCATCAACCAGCCCGCCATGTGCCCCTCTCACATAGCCAGACCAGAGCATTCCCTGCAAAGTCACTGTCCCCTTCTGCCCTTGCATCTGGAAGATGCTTTTACTCCTTCCCTCGTCAACTCTCAAGCCCATGCTGTCCCACAGCTCCCTTTACCAAATTCTTTCGCTCTGCTACATTCACAGGTTAGGGTTTTCTTAATATTGAATGCAGTCGCCCTCTATTCCACTGTCCTGCCTGCTTTGTAATTATTTCAGGGTTTGTGATGATCTGTTTGTGTGTCTTCCCACCTATCTATGAACTTCACAAGGCAGGGAGCAAGTCTGTTCTTCCTTACCATCATTCCCCAGCATCAGACACAGTGCCTGGCACAGCCTAGATACTGAAGTAAGTTTTAGTTGAACAAGACCGAAAAGCCCGTGGACACACCAGGGCTGCCGCAGGATTGCTCCCGGCCTTGCACTCCGTAGGTGTTCGATTCCTTGAAATGACCCTCTCATGGCCTTCTAAAATGGCCAGGCACCCAGTAGGCATGCAACAAGGACATGGAGATCCACTGAAGATCAAGGTGGCAGGGACTGGGAATTCTAATGGTAGGAGTAGCGGGAGAATAGAAACCACAAGAAGCCCTAATAGCAATAAACATTTATTAACCACCTTCTGTGCTTTTTTTTTGCATGATTGCTATTTGATCCTTACCTCAATTTGATAATGTAGATACTATTAATATCTATATCTTATAGATGAATAAACTGAGGCTTACAGGATAAGCGATTTGCCCAAGGGCACCTTGCTAATATGTAAAAGAGCAGAGATCTCTATACCCAGATCACGGGGGAGGTAGAAGAGCTGGCAGGTCGGGGGGTGGGGGTCGCCTTACCAGGAGAACCCAAGAGGATGTGCACCAGGTCCTCATAGAGGATGAGGGTGGCCGGCCGCTCAGGGAGCAAGTAGAGGCTGACTGACGCATACACTGTGGGAGGGGTGGCCTGTCAGCTCCAGAGAAAGCCCCTGTCCACCCCCAGACGGGGCACTCCCTCCATCCTAATCCTAGTGACTTCATCCTCCCTCAGCCCCCTCTGCATGCCCCAGCCCAGGCAGCAGCTGCTGGAAAGCCTACCCCCTCTGCCCCTAGGACTATTTTGGGAAGGGGTTGATGGGGTCAGCTGCTGCCCACCCCCCTCCACCTGCCCCTGCACTCACAGGGCAGCTTGTCAACACGCCAGGGCACGGAGTTGGTGAGGAAGCCAGGGCGGGCAGCAGTGACCAGCACCCAGGTGCCCAAGCGGTAACTGAGGGGCAGTGTAGCTACACCCTCTGTGTCGGTGGTGCCAGCAGCCAGCAGCATCCGGTTCCCAAACACATCCACTGAGGCCCGGGCCAAGGGCACCAGTTCCCCGCTCACGTACACCTGCACCTTGATCAGGATCTCTGTGGGCAAGATGGGGTGAGAACAGTGAGGAAGAGGGAAAGGGAAAGAGAGAACTGTGGGGGAACCCTGAGATCAGAGGAGGGGACAGTAGGTTGGGAGTGGCTTTGGGGCTGAGGCTAGATAAGATACTATAAAAGCCAGCATTTATATAGAGCCATCATTTAAACCTCACATCAGCCTGTGAGGTAGGTGGTACTATTACCATATTTCATCAAGTCTAATAAGTGCACTTTTCCACATTTAAACATTTCTGAACTCAGGCTATGCCTATAGTTGATGATGTCATAATTATAACTGGCAGAATTTTTTTTCCTTTTCTTACTGGTGCATGAAATAATGGTGCATCTTCCAGTAGATGATGTATTAGACTTGATAAACTATGCTTGTAGCCCATTTTACAGATTAAGAAACTGAGGCTCAAAGAGTTTACATACTTGCACTACAGTTAAGTGGGAGATCTGGGATTCAAACCTGAGAGTAAAATTCTAGACTCAAATTCTTAACCACTGGACCCTATGGGGCTGGTGTCAGGGAGAGAAGAGGGAAGGGAAGGCTGAGAAGGAATGAATAAGTGGAGAACCAGGGAGGGATCTGCAAGTGGAGAGGAAGGGAGTACGGGGGGCTGGGTCAGAGTTTAGGTTCTCAGGAAAACACAGAAGGGGACCCTAGGGAACTGGTCATTCCCATCATTCATCCTCTTCCCAGAATCCTTTGCACAAGCCTGTTTCTCTTCAGATTGAGGGACTAACCCCAACCCCAAACAAGTACCTCCTGCCCCCTCCTCCTCACATACTGTTCTGCTGGACCCCCTCCCAGCTGGTCAGCTACAGTCAGTCGCCATGGCAACACCTTCATTCCTCCCAGGAGATGGGCAGGGAACTGGGGCCCTGGCAAGGGGAAAGAGATGTGGGGGAGCCAACACAAGCCCAAGGGAAACTGGTATGGAAGGGAAGTCCAAGTCTTTTGCTTTGCAGCCAACTCTGCCCCTAGTCTCTGGATGGTCCAGCCAGGATCAGCCTGGAGGTGCCTTGATTTCAGATGGGGTGATGGTGGGGAGGAACCAGGCCTAGAGTTGTTCTCATGGATTCTTCAGGCAGCCTCTCTGATCCAGAGCACCAGCTACTTCTTCCTACTCAGTTCAGCCACTCCCTAGAGAGCATGCCTCACCCTTACCTTGCTGCTAATAATGGGAGGCAGTGTCATGCCTGTAAAGGTATAGAGGCGGAAGTGCAGAGCCCAGGAGGCAGGTAGGAGTGGGCTGGGTGCTAGACACAAAACTAGGGAAGCCAGGTACAGAGGGCAGAGTCCAGAGCTGAGGGTTGCAGGGCACAGGGAGGTCAGGGGGCCTCACGAGTGGAGCCTGACACTCAGCAGTGACAGGTGTCTTATCTCAGGCTTCCAATCCCAGGGATAACACCACGCCTGGCCCTGGCATCTCATCCAGCTGTTCCTGAGCCCACCTCCCTGTCCCCTCCCAGGCCAGAGGCCAACTCTACAGGGTGGGTACACACGCCGGAGTTTTTTCTGCTCTCTGGTTCTCCCGGGAAGTGGCAGTGTCCCCCCCCCCCCACTTCCCAGTAGGAATTCTGAGAAGCTAGAGGGGCCCGGCTACTCCCCACCTCCACCCCAGTCTAGGAGCAGCTGGATGGAGCAGCTGGGAAGAGGGAACCCAGGAGTTATGGACTATGGTCATTTGGGGGAGGGAGTTCAAGAGCCAGAGCCTCAGAAAAGGGGAGGGAGCCCAGGGCACAAAACAGGGTGGGCAGGTAAGACCTGAAGGAGGCATCAGTGCCAAGCTGGGGGTGGGGGCTGGGGTGGGGGCAGGTGCCTAGCAGATTCCCTTCTCTCTTCTCCTCAGCTGGGCTCCCAGCCAGCAGTCTGGGGGAGCCCCCATCCTGGCTCTTCCAGCCAATTCCCTGGGCCCCCACCCTGGGGTGCAGGACTTGGGAGAGAGGCTTCCTGAGAAACCAGGGCTCTTTCCCAGCCATCAAAGCTCCTCTTCTCCACCAGAGCTCAGGGAAGACTGAGGCAGTGGAGATCTTTCCCCAGTCCTGAAAGCCTGACAATCCATACAGTATCCGCCTCTCTTGGCCTCACAGCCCTGCCTCCTTCCAGGAGGAAATCCGACCCCCTCCTTTCATCCGGACCCCACTTCCCTCGTCCACACCCCCCTACCCTGCTTTTCCTGCCAGCTCCTTGGTGGGGAGGTGAGGAGTGGAGAACCCTGGTTCGGGTTCAGACAGGGATGGGCCCCAGAGGCAGGAGATGGGAGAGCAATAGCTGGGGTGGTGGGGCAGGAGGCCGGAAGGTGGGTGCAGGGCTGGAGTGGGTGGAGCATCCTGAGACCCCAGGCGTAGGGAGGGAGTCATAGTCCAGCTCTCCCACCCTCTCCTCTGCAGGAGCCGACCCCACCCCCACCTCACACACCCACCTGGGCCCGGTGAGGCGCTGGGAGGGTCTCCTCCATTGCGATGGAAAGGTGAGATGAGGAGGGGGTGACCTGGGAGCGGGCTGGGGACAGGAGTGGCCGGAGGCCTGCTGGACTGGGACCCAGGCACCTGCCCTCCCAGCCGGCACTGCCCATAACCAGCTAGTTAGCCAGCTCAGCATGGCTCCGCCACCACAGCCTTGCCATGCGCTTTGAGCTGGGGAATCACAATATACCCTGATTTCCAGAGCCCCCCAACTGCAGCCCCTTCTCCGTCATGGGCTGAACAGCGTTTCTTTGGTGCACCCCAAAATCTAAACCTGGGGAGCCGGCTGGTGTCTGCTCCAAGGCGAAGAACCCCATTCGAGCAGTCAATTCACCCACAGCCTCACCCACTCCCCCCTTTTCCCCTCCCCCCGTCAAACCCAGCTCTAGGCGCCCAGCCCCCGTCTGGGCCAACGGTAGCAGCCGATGCTTATGCCCCCACCCAGCTGGGGTCGGGAGCGAGAAACCCGCAGGGGGCTGCAGAGCGGGCGCCCTCCCCAGCCCGCCCCTGGGCGGGTGTCTTCTGTAGACAATGGCTCAGGCAGCGGCGCCTCGCGAACCAGGAGGGAGAAAAACAAGGCAGGAGGGGGCGGCGGCGCGGAGGCTGGAGACCCCCGCCCTCCCCATTATGTCTCCCCGAGACCCCCGCCCCGGCGGTTCCCCTCTCCCCCATAAGCGCCGACCCCAGGTCGCCTAACTCCCCCACCCAAATTTAGGGACTAGAATAGCCCCCAATCCACCAGCGCCGCCAAGAGGTGTCTGGCGGGCGGGGGCCCGATCGGGGATGGGGGGCGCAGGCACGTGATCGCTGCCCC
>NW_011889087.1:1935041-1936319 GCF_000151845.1 Pteropus vampyrus | reverse complement strand
CACCCATTGTATTGGAGCTCTCTCTCAGCCAGCAGCCACCTGCAGGGTGAAGGAACTCACTACAACACCATGCAGCCCAGGGCCAGGATAGAGCTTTGGGATACCCTCATAGAGATCTCCTTCAGTTTTATCAAAATTATTCAGTTTTAAATCCAAGTCTCGATCATCCAGCTCACATTTCTGTCTTGTGTATAAGGACAAATGCCAAATATTTTGTTAGATCAAGATAAAATGTCTGGGGCCATCTCATTGCTATTACGGAGGGAGAAGGGATTTTGGCTGGCGTTCAAGGATCATGGCTTAACCTTTTCCTAACTAAATATTTATAGTCACCCAACTAGAAACCTGTTCTGGAACTTGCCATGCATGGATGTCAAATTGTTCTGTTCTGTTCAGAATTTACCTTTCACCCTTTTGGATAAAATCAAATACCAGAAGCTCTTGTGAGGGAAGTCTGTCCATAGATGACTTCCCCCAACACTTAGCATCAAGTCCAAAGTCCTCCCTTTGGCCCCATGTGCTTGGCCTGCCCCACCTTTGGCCTCATCTCCTGGACGCCTCATCTACCTCCAGCCCATGGGCCTCCTTGCTTTTACTAGAACATATCAAGCCTGTTTCCACTCCAGGGCCTTTTCTCTGGCTGCTTTTTCTGTCCAGAACACTTTATTTCCATGCAGGCACCTGGCTCATTCATTCATCTCTCTGCTCATTTCATTCTAGGGACCTTCCCTGACCACTCTGCCTAAAACGCCAGCTCGCTCTCAACACACATGTAATTCTATCACTAGCTCCCAACTTTTATTTTTACTCCCAGTCCTGACCACCACTGCTGACCATACATTTATTTATTTGTTTACTCTTTACCTCTGGTTGGATGTAAGTTCCATGAAGGCAGGGGCTTTTTTGTTTGTTTTTTCTCTGTTGCATCCCAGACTGGAATGGTACCAGGCACATGGTAGGTGCTCAATAAATATTTATCGAACACATGAATCAACAAATCCCTCAAGACTCCAGATGGAACCCCGCGGCGCTATCCCCTGACTCCCATCTCAGAGGTGGTGGGGATGGGAATTGTCTTCCACCCCTGGCCCTTCTGGGAGCTCCCTGCCTGGTGCCCTCTTTCCTAACCGAAGACCCTTCGCCTTGCTGGGAAAGAAGGAATAGAAAGAATAGTCACGTGTCCATGGTGTGACAGTGCCTTCCTCAGGCGGTGTCAGGCCCCCTCTGCCCCTCCTCACTCCCAACACAGCTTGTAAGGCCTTTTTTATTTTATTTTAT
>NW_011889087.1:1928789-1933876 GCF_000151845.1 Pteropus vampyrus | reverse complement strand
CCCACCAGGGCCTCATAAGGAGCAGGGAGCAGGGTCTGGTTCAGACCTGGGTCTCTCACCTCAGTTGGGACAAAGGGCAGAGCAGGGAAGAGGTGAACCCCATCCTCCTCAGCAGCCAGGGAGTTCCTGAAGGCAGGACTCATTCCCTGTGACTCTCCCTTTCAGGGGGAATGGGTCTAAAGGACTTAGAATTTCAGGTGCCACTTGCCCCAAGGGTCTGTGCTCTGGAAGAGGTCCTCTGGAGAATGACGTTCTAATATTGGAGTTGTAGATCAGAGGGGGCCTGGGTCACCCATTTGGGCCACCATTTCTCTCTGCCTCCCTGTGAGGGTGGGCAAGGCCAAGTCTATGCACACCTGGGGACCCCACCCTCCCGTCATGCCTCACCTTCCACATGGCCAGGACCAGAAGTGTGAGCAACAGCAGGCCACCCAACACGCCTACCAGCACCCACCAGATCGGAATGTCCCTCTCCTCCAAGGCCCGAAGCAGCTGCGTCTGCACCTGCGGACAAACCCATGCATGCCCTCAGTCACCTGGATGCTTTCCCCAAAACCCAAACCTGCGGGATGGTACACCCAGCCAAGCCACCTACCTGTCTCACTTTTCAGACCCAGGGAGGCCCCGCCCCCATCCTGCTGGGCACTGACACACGGGAAGACCAATGGGTCCTCAGGATCCATCTCCTTGGCACCATTCTTTCATACTCACCAGAGCTTCCCCCGTGGGCAGGCTGAGGGCAGGCACAGCATAGGGGAGGGAGGAGACATTGAACCAAGCCTGCGACTGCAGCACAAACTGATCCAGTGGCCTCTGGATGGAGGGGAGGTGAAAGCCATTCATACGAGGCGTATCGTTTATAGGAGTCCCAGCCCCAGACTCTCCCCCTGGGGAGCCCTGCCCCTGGCCTAATTCCATCCCCTCCAAAGTAAACCTGGTCCTCACTGTCTTCCTGCTACCCAAATCCCCTGTCTGTCCCCAGAACACACTCAGTCCCTGCCTCCAGAACGCTCCACCTGGGGGTCCCGCCCATCCACATCCCGCCCCACCTGGCGGAGGCTGGGCAGCTGCAGGAAGGCCAGCATGGTGACCATGGCCCGCTGCCCGCGCACCATCTCCTGCAGTTCACACTGCACCACAGTACAGGGCGCCGAGTCGCAGCTCTGAGGGAATGTGTCATTAGTCTCCAGCCCCTCCTGACCCATCACCCCTTCACCCCAAAGACCCAACACAGAGAAGGGGTAGCAGAAGGGGGCGCAAGCGGAGAGCTTGGGCCTCCCCATCTAGAAGGGCCTCAGATTCAAGCTTCAGACATTATCTCTAAATGGAGCTGCTCGCACAGTCCCAGAGATCCAGGGAGAGGGCCAGAAGGAGTGGGTCATCTTACAGTGTTCAAAACCCAGAATTCTTATAACCCTGCTTAGGTTATAACTCTTTGTTTTTCTTGTACTGTTAACATTTGCAAGTGCCCGTGCCCCCCGCGCCCTGCCGCAAACACGATACCAGCATAAGTCTTCACATTCACTTAGAGCCAGGTGGCCGACTAGAGGTCTACGTCATACTTTGGGCCCCTCTCCCTGCTTCCCATACCCTCTGCCCTCTGGCCTCCAGGGAGGGGACACCCCGACTAGAGACCACAGAGCCTGCTTACCACGAGAACTGGATTCTGAAGACGGGAGGATTCCTTGGGCCCTGGCAGGAATGCCTGCCTGCGCTCCCGCTTGTGATGGGCTGGGTAAATGGGGGAAGGGGTCGGGGTGGGCAGCCCCCAGTCCAGCTGAGGAGGCAAAGAAGCCATCAGGTTCCACGCTCTGCCCATCTCCCTGCCCTCCCAGAGGGGCCCTAGTTGATGGGCTGGGGACTCACCCGCAGCTCTTTCTTCCACCTAGGCTCTCACCTTGTGGGGGTTGGGAGAGGGCTGTGGGGAGCACTGAAGCCCTCCTTGAGTCTGTATATCCAGGATGTAGAGCAGGTCAGAGGACTGGGACTGGCCGGGGAGGTGGAGGCTGAGGCGGAGGCCACTTACAGTCCCAGGGCCATTGTTGTGGAGCTGGTGGGGGTGGGGGTGGCAGGATATTAGGTGGCTCAGCACCTACCTCTAGCTCATGGGACTCTCCCACCCCGGTCCAGGGCCCAGAGGCTCCTCCCTACCTCGTAGGTGTGTTCCATTTTGGGGCCCCAGTCGTCCAAGTTGTTCTCCCTGTCACCTTCTTCTGCCGCCACCACCAGAAAAGCTGGAAAGGAGTTCCTGCAGGGGCCCGCCCCCGCCCCCCCAGATAAAGCTTGATCCCTGACTTGCCTGTAGGGGTTCTCCCAGGGCCCTCTAAACCTTAGGGCTCTTCCTGCCAGCTCCTTCATCCATCCCTGGCCTCTTACCCTCGCAGCTCCACATGGGCCTCTGCCCGGACTGGCACATTCAGCAACACGGTCTCACTGTTTGGATTCTGGCTGTTCTTGCTGGAGGAGAGGGGATGAGAAGCAGGTCAGGGACAGTAGCCCAGCGATCATCAGGACTCTCTGGGGCGGGGCCAGAATTTCAGAGGGCTCAGGAAGCACTAACTCTATAAACAGCATGCCACGCAAAAGTTAGACCTGAGAAAAAAACTTATTTTAGGGATCCAACACGCAGAAAAAGTCTGAGGATGAAAGGGAACAGGAAAGTCTGAAAGGCAGGCATCCCAGAAGACCATTCTGTATGGAGGGCACCTGAGTGTATTTGCATCAGGATCACATCAGGGGAAGGGTGGTGGGTAGGAGCGCTCTCCAGTCCAGTACCTCCTGATCTGCAGCCAGAAGGACACATTCTCCCCAGCCTCCTCCAGGCTCTCCACACTCACCAACATTGTGATTCCTATCTGAGAGACCAGGAAGGCCAAAGTCACTGCCCAAATGCCCACTCTGGGCAGCCCTGCCCTCATCCTCCAAGATCACCATTATTATCTCCATTTTATTCAGAAACCCACTCAGTGACGGAAAGTCACTCACCCAAGAACAGGCAGCTAGGGAGTGTGAGGCAGCCCAGAGCTGCCTGACTCCAAACCCAGCCCCTAAAACCCAGATACAAGCCCCTGGTGGAGGAGAGCCAGCATCCCGGACTCGGCAGCCTCACCCGGACGTTCCTCTTCATGGGGTTGCCCAGCTCACACAGCACCACCTTGGTCTCATTCTCCTTCTTCTGGTTACAGATGAGCCTCTCAAAGCCCTTCGAGGAGGCAGTTTTGAGAAAGAAGCTGGTTACAGAGCAGCCCGTATATAATTAAACTCATGGAAAGTCTGGAAAAGACTTGTGTGCCGGGGTGGGGAGCAGGGTATTTTGGGGTGTGACTTCGGGGGATCATTACATTCTACTTTTCGTACTACTCCAGGACTTTAAGTAATACAAAACATTACATAGACTGTAATCTCATCGTTATAAATTACAGCGAAATAAAAAATAAATATGTCTGTCAATGATGGGAAAAAGGACTGGAAGGAAATTCACCAAATGTTAACAGAGGTTCCTGCTAAAATTTAGTTCCTGAGCCATTTTTAGCTTGGGTTCTTGAATGGAGTTCTTGAATTTTATGCCATTGGCAAGTACTCTTCCAAATAAAAACAAAAAAACAAATAAAGAAAAAAAACCCCACAGCTTTTACAATAAAGCATAAGAGAAGTGGAGGTTCTCAGGGTAGGAGAGGAGAGTCAAGGCTCTGGTACGTTCCAGGTCCCAGGTAATGTCCCTGGGGTAGGGGGTCTCACCTCGACGTTGCTGAGGGCTCGCATGTAGTGGGCCCCTGGGGGCAGGTACACAGCCAGCTCTGCCTCGTAGGCCCCCTCCCCATTGTTGGCTGCCTCCATCTGCAGCTCTAGCACATTATCAGCTCCAATTAGGAGTGGGGAGCCTTTCCTGTGGGGAGAAAGGAGTAAAGCCAAGGAGGCTGGGTCCAGGCTCGGAGTCTGGGACGAGAGGGACTGAGGATAGTGTATGGGTGTATGACACCCCAGGTGGGGAGGAGGTGTCACCAGGGCTGGCTCAGCCAGGGAAAGGCAGAAAAGGTTGTTTCCTCACACGCTGGCAGTGAGATGAAGCTGGGGTACACACAGGTCATCTTCCCCACAGTCCAAGATGATGCGGGTCTAGAGGGGGCACATCAGGGTGTGTGGGTAAGTTGGGGGCATGTGAGTTAGGGAATTAGAAGGTCTGAGAATGAAAGGAGTATGGAGAAGACATCAGAGTTTTGGGGTTTGCAGCAGGGTTTGGGACAATGTCGGGGTTTAGGTGGTGACATCAAGGTTTATGGATTTATATCAGTGTTCACAAGTGACATCAACACCTGAGGTTTAAGTCAGGGTTTAGGGGATATTAAGGTTTTAGAGTTTTCATTAGTGTTTAGAGCAACATCAGAGATTAGAGGTGACATCGGGGTTTTGGGGGTTCACATTACAACTTGGACACTAACCCTAACCCTGACTTTCTATCAGGGGTCCTTCACCTCCCTTGCTCGCCCTCGCCCACCCTCACCTGCTCCTGGACGTGGGTGTCTCCATGTAGCACGAGAGCAGGGGCCAGTCCATCCTCAGGCTGCAGGGACACATTGACGCTGAGCACTATGGGGCTCAGCTTGTCCCGGAAGTCAGCTTCGTCCTAGGGAAGGGACAAGAATTAGGCCATTTTGCTCCCATGTACCCTGCGACTGACCACCCCGGGACCCGCAGACTCAGCCCCTGCCCCAGGGCTAGATGAACAAGCTTGCAACACCCAGCCCTGTCCAGCCCTAGCCTGGGCGTACCCGGAGGAAGGCCGTGGTGTTGTGGCAGATGGGACTGTGCCTCCCGCCCAAGTCCAGGTTCAGGGTGGCGCTCGCCTGTTGAGAGCTCAGCAGCAGCACCCGCCGGCCCTGGCGGGGCTTCTGCCGGTCCAGCTGCAGCTCGACATTCAGGCCTGGCAGGGCAAGCAGGGAGGGTCAGGGTCTTTCTGGCCAGCTTCCGGGGGAGTCTGAGCCCACCTCCCTCCTGCCCCCACCATGCCACTCACGCAGCTTCTGAGGAATGTTGTGCCCAGTAACTCCGATACACATCTGGATGTTAAAGCTGCAAAAACACGAGTG